>NC_069502.1:1048968105-1049268105 GCF_027579735.1 Bombina bombina
ATGGATTCCAAGTGTTACTCAGTCATACGTTACAATCAGATCATTCAATATCCAAATTGTTAAAGTAACAGCAAGTCGCTACAAAATGTATTCAACAAACATGCTTCAGATGACAATGGAAGATCTTCCATTCAAAAAGCCAAAAACTAAGTATTCCCACTGGACAATATCTTAAAGCAAAAAGAAACTGCAGTACGGAGGAAGACTTTGAAAAGGAGGCACAAGAACTATGAAAAAGGTTTAGAGAGAGAGGGTACCCTAACCAATGTTTGAAAAAAGCGTACCAGAGAGCTAAATAAATAGACAAAAGATCACTACTGAATGAGATCAGAATGGGGGAGAAACACAAACAAGTGATTCAAATTATAAGCAGATATGTTGAAAACCACTGTAAAGTTCGCCAGATTTTTAATAAACACTCGCATGTGCTAAAAGATGACACAGACCTATTGGAAGTGATCACTGAGAATCCATTGATAATGAACAGGAGATCACAAAATCTAAAGGATATTCTCACAAACAGTCACTTTTATGTTCCAAAACCTAGAACTTGGTTAAAGGAAATAAAAGGTTTTTGCAAGTGTGGCCATTGTAAAGCCTGTAGGAATATGATACCTACCAAAATCTTTACACATCCAAATACCGATAAAAAATATGAAATAAAATCCTTTCTTAACTTTAGGTCCATTATGGTCATTTATGTAGCTATGTGCAAATGTAAAATGATCTACGTAGGTGAAACATCTAGAGAGTTGAGAACTTGAGAACCTGAGTCCTGGAGCATATGGGTGATATTAAATTGAACCGTTCTGTTCCTATTGCCCAACATATGAACACACAACATGCTGATAACAAATATGACATCTAATTTTTTGCCATTTAACAAATAAATTTGAAAGACAGAAAAGGTAATAATACAATTTTGCTGCAAAAAGAGTGTAGAAGGATACATGAACTACACTCTGCTGCACCAAAGGTATTGAATGAAGCAATATCATATAAATGCTTTCTGGGATAAGTATCATATAAGAAATATGCTATAGGTGATATTTTTCATATATTCTTATCAACAATAGAGATTTGCACAACATTATGTGCAAGATAAAGACTTGAAAATGAACCTATTACCCATCCAGTAAGGAATCATACATCTGTATTATAGTATTACCTCTTTGCTCTTAATGATGAATATTCAGTTACAGTGTCTAAGGTGGTCTTCCTTTATTCTGTTTTCCATACTTAACTTAAGCATTCATAAAGAATATCACTTTTGATTGAGGGTTGTGACATAACTATCCCTATTATTTGTAATAATGGGTGACCCTATAATGAAAATAAGTGGTATCCCACATAAACAGAGAAACCTGCTTTAAACCACCATAAAGAATAACAATATACCATCCACATTGAATTATTAATGGAACACATGTTAAAATCCTGAATTATGTTTTCTTTTACATGTACCATAATTATACGCAGAATCGATATTGAATTATTAATGGAATAAATGTTAAAATCCTTAACTATGTTTTCCTTATATATGTACAAAAATGATACGCATAGAGTAAAATCAACTTGTTAAATTTGCTATGGGTTGGTCATATCTCCGACAGTGACAACCAAGGTATGAAAGCGGAATCTGCAGTGTAACATTAAGATCCCTGATTTGGATTAATAATTTGTGAGATCTTTGCCTATTAATATCAGCATTAGGATCGCCAGGTGGCTGACACTTCCACCCACACAAGAAGTAACTATGGCAACAGTTGCCTACAAAACAAGCAAAGCTGGCTGAAACCGCCTCTAAGCCCTGACGAAGTCACGCACAGTGACGAAACACGTCGGTGGGCAGGGCTTAGAGGAACACTTGTGATCTGAAGCATGTTTGTTGAATACATTTTGTAGCAATTTGCTGTTACTTAACAATTTGGATATTGAATGATCTGATTGTAACGTATGACTAAGTAACGCTTGGAATCCATGCTACATAGATTTACTCCACGATATGGGAGTTGCAACTACGTTCAAACTTATTAGATGTTTTGAATATCTTTAGCATTAGGGACAACAGCTAGAAATCGTCTGACTGTGTTCAATCACAGCAGTACACAGACAGGAGGTCACCTTTGAGCGCATAGATCAGTCTACCTGTGTGTAAGTTGATTCCCTGTGCATACATGAAGTGATACCACTCCGTTTTCCCCTCAGTCCACCCAGCCCTATTTTTAACTATCAGCTGGATATCAGATGTGAAGTGGAAGTGATTTACCCACTCCTATCTGAGGCCCTAGCTGTATTTTTAAATGTATGTGTTGCATATTTGTTAATAAAGTGTATTTTTTAATTCTAAATACTTAATGTGTGTAAATCAGCACTGGGCTCTCAAGACTCAAATCCTTTTGGATCCCTAACGTATTATAAGAGAGATTAAGGTAATGACCCCTATGGAAAAAAGGTGACATTTGGTGCAATAAAGAGTAGATAAGGGAAAAAACAGAAGAAGTCACAGATGGAAAAGAGAATAGGAAATATCATGGAGGTAAAGGAACATTATTTTTTCTGCTTTGCATTGTATTTCTTGATTGGTACTCCTAAGGACATTCACAGCTTTATAAGCTAAATAATGTTTCAATCCTCACACTCTGTAGCAATGCTAATAGATGGATGATAATGAATTGTATCTTCTGCAGAGAAGAATTACAAAACAGGATTGCATTTATAAAGTTTCTCTTTTGGCTGACTTAGTGTATACTTGAAGGGAATATATATTTGAAGATTTGATAGCAGAATCAGAGACAAAATATATTAGTGAGACAAATAAGGATGTGCCATGGTTTGAATAAAATATAAATACACCCTGGTTTACATAATACCCCTTTTTTTATTCATCCCAAATCATTCTTTAGAGCTGTGATAGCAAAATGTGTTGCACATTAGGCACGTCTTTAGTTCTGCTCTTTTCTGGGGGTTGCAAAATGTAGTGCAGAGGTTTGCATGCGGTTCTCAAACTTTTTAAAACAGTGGCAAACTTGGCGTATTTGGAATCTAGTGCAATTAACTGTTAATTTATACTATTTTACAGTTTACACAACACAAACTATTTTCATTGACAATATTTAATCGTAAGGCAGGACAAAAATGAAAAATCTGACAATGGTGAATGTTTAATGTGGGTGTGTTTTTAACTTGCTTGGTACCATGGTCGCAATAGCACTGTCAGGAAGCTGTGCTGTCTCCAGAGTCCCAGGCAGTTAACCCCAGACAAGCCTGGGTGCAAGGCCCATAACGAAAATTAAATTAATACAACACACAGAGAAAGTCCAGAACTTGCTTGCAAGCTCTCAGCTCAGATTAAAAGCAAAACTGGAAGAGTTAGTTACCGCATCTGTCCAAATGGGACAAGCCCATGGTACCAAGGTCTCTCCCAAAACCTGGGTCCCTAATACAGCCATACAAATGCAAGCTCTCAATCAAACAAACTGGGAACAAGTGAAGGGTGCACAGGCTTATGTAATCACCCTAGACATATACAAAACACGGAAGGGGACTGCACTCTCAATCTGGACTGGGTACACAACATCCTATGAGCCTGCAACATGCTCAGCCCTGGGTGCTCAATAGCACTCTCAGGAAGCTGTGCTGTCTCCATAGTCCCAGGTACCACGTCAAGGTCTCTCCCAAAACCTTGGGGGAGACGTTGGGCTTGTCCCCTTTGGCCAGATGCGGTAACTAACTGATCCAGTTTTGCTTTTAATCTTAGCTTAGAGCTTGCAAGTGAGTGCTGGACTTTCTCTGTGTGATATATATATATATATATATATATATATATAAACAGTCATTGGTGGTAGAGCACTCTCAGTAACAATATTAGAACAATCTTCTGCCCAGGGTGCACTTAAATTGCATGTATACAGTTCGAAAAAGAAAAAGGCACTTACCGGGTCTTGAATAATTATTCCTTTTATTATAGTGACGTTTCGGGTTTTACCAAGTTTTCAAACCAACAGCAAACAGACATGTATTACTTACCAAGCTTAAATTTAAGCCCAATGCCCATCCACAGAGCTACCCGTGGCAAACCGGAACTCACAGCAATCACGTGGTCAGCCCCCACGTCATGTGTTGCTATTGAGACCGGACGCTGCATGGTAGCCGATCGTGAATTAAAAACAAATGTTAAAAACAGGAGATAGACATAATCTACATTTGGCTACACAATACATTATGATATGTAGGTAAGTAACAGGGGAATGCCACAAATCAATCATTAGCGATGTCAACAGGCACGCTGTCCTGTATATCACATTGGTCCGGGCTGCACCAATCACGTAAGGGTATAGAGCCGGCGCCCAAAAATAAATAAACAGCTGAGTGTCATAGCAAACATCGCTAATACAAGTACAATTGTTGCCATTGTCAAATATTGATGACCAATTGCATACAAGTGTAATGCTTGTATATAATGGATCATAGATTGATTAGTCCCTGAGATCTGCAGTGGAAGCATGCATATTAAATGACAGTGAATATGCCTTCTTGATGTCCGATTTTCCTATGATACCAGTTTTATATTTACTGCCTAAAATTCACAAAACACTGATTAATCCCCCTGGCAGACCTATTGTATCTGCCAGAGGTTCTTTATTCTCCAATATAGCCAAGTATATTGACCACTATTTACAACCGGTGGTCAGGGATACATTTGTATATCTGCAAGATTCTTCGAGTCTTATTAAAATTCTCACTACATCTGATATTCTACAAAATGATGACATCCTAGTTGCCATAGATGTGGACAGCCTTTACACTTCCATCCCTCATGATGGGGGTGTGCAGGCGGTCAGGTCCATGGTAACTGGATCCAGATGTTATAGTGGTCCCCCTATTGATTTCCTATTGAAACGTTTACAATTATGTCTTGAGAAAAATTATTTTAAATTTGAGGAGTTCTATCTGCAGATCTCAGGGACTGCTATGGGTTCAAATGTGGCACCTACGTATGCTAACCTCTACATGTCCTGGTACGAACAGAATATTATGAGACCCCAGAACATGAAAGAGATAATATACTATACACGGTATATAGATGACATATTCCATATCTGGCATGGAACTAATGAGAGCCTTATATCTTGGGTTAAAATGTTAAATAATTTGGTTTCCCCTATCAACTTTAAAATTGAATATGATAATAATACAATCCATTTTTTGGATCTAAATATCTTTAAAGTTGATAATGAAGGGTTATGTAAGTTTGGAACCTCTTTATACACTAAACCTACAGACCGTAATTCTCTGAGAAGCCCATAGCTATCATCCCATGCATCAAAAAAGGGGTATTGTTGCCTCTCAACTCACTCGGGTCTTGCGCAACAACACTGAGGCATCAGTTAGAGAGAGACAGCTTGGTGAAATGTCCAATAAACTCATTGCCCGTGGATATGACAGTGACATTGTAATGGACATTAAAGGAGAAGTGGTTAAAAGGTTTTATGATGGAACTGTTATTAAAAAAGATAACACTGTGGAGGATGAGCACATTAACTTTATTACTACTTTTGATACAATGCATCATCATGTTAATTGTGCTATTAAAAAACATTGAGATTTGACAAATAATTACCATTCCAACGTATACAACATCCAAGGGTTGTGTATCGTCGCGCCAAGAACCTGCGTGATTTACTTGCTAAGACTGACCCCGTGAGGTGCTATGAAGGACAGACATGGTTAAAATCCAATAAAAAAGGTTGCTTTAGATGTGGGGATTGTGTCACATGTGACAGTATGTAGAAAGGTGATACATTTCAGCACCCCCACACTAATAAGCGGTACAAGATTAATTACAGACTGTCTTGTACAAGTACCCATGTAATCTACATTCTGATTTGCCCGTGCTCCCTTGTATATGTAGGTAAGACGGTTACCACATTCCGGGAAAGGATGGCTAACCATCGCTGTGCGATCAGGGAGGCTCTTGCGAAAGGGGACTCTGACCAGCCAGTTGCACGCCACTTTGCCCGTTGTAGGCATAATGTTTCTAGTTTAAGAACTATGCTAATCGACCAGGTGCCACCACTAACAAGGGGAGGCAATAGGGGCAATCGGTTATTAAGATTGGAAACCAGATGGATCTACACACTTGATACCATAGCACCAAAAGGGTTGAATACAATTTTGGATTTTGGACCATTTTATGCAGTGGATTGAGATGCATATGCCTGTTGCATAATATAACCCAAATTAACCCATGGATGTTCCTTATACCTTGATCAATATCACTGTCTATCAATATGAGACTAATTTTCTACTGACTAAGTCCTCAGATATCTGGGTTTCTACCATACTCTTTGATGTATGAATGGTTAATGAACATATAGTGACACATAATAAGAATATTTTTTAACAATGTTGCCATTTTTTATGTAATGAGATAATATTGATGGAACCCATATATTATCAGTATTGTACCATCCCATCATGTATATATGTATAGCTGTATATAATAATTTGCATGTCCAGTAGATATTTTTTGCACATTTAGTAATATTTTATGTTGTTTTTATATTTATATTTTGACTAGTCTCCATGTAGTGTATTACTCTATTTGCCATTTTTACTACATTTTATTATGTGACATATGATGACCAAATACAGTAAGTGGGGGCGTTGCTTTAATGGATAATTATTTCATTTGTTTTGACAGGAGACCGGTACCGTTTTTCATTGGTAGGAATTTTGACAGGTCTCCTCTACGCTCCTTTGCGAGTATACATCAAGGCGTGACACATGCTGATGACGTCATTGCCCCTCGACATTACACGCGGGCCGTGATTAGGGCTTGGCGTTTCAAGGAGACTACACACATGGTTATTTAAGGTGAAGGGTTATGGAGATTGGTATACCGCTCTGTATTTGTTTCATTGCTGTATCAGGCATTTGACAAAAGGGATGAAATGTTCCCGAAACGTTATGCTTTTTAATGTACTAAATTAAATGTTATGTTTTATACTATATCCAGTGAGTGCCTTTTTTCATTGTTTCTATTTATATATATATATATATATATATATATATATATATATAGTTCGAGAAAGAAAAAGGCACTCACCAGGTCTTGAATAATTATTCCTTTTATTATAGTGACGTTTCGGGTATCGTTGTTTAGGCTGCACCACCTGTGGAGGTCTGTCTAATGGAAAAATCTTCAGACATCCATACTCCAACAAGAAGTACGAGATAAAACACAGGGTGACCTGTACCACACAGTTTATAGTATACCTCTTGCACTGTGTGTGTGGATTATTTTATGTTGGAAAGACTATAGACGATCTCCGAACGAGGATGGCGAATCATCGATTGGCTATCAGAGGCGAACCATTGATCGGCCATCAGAACAGCCATCGAGAAAGGCACATCAGACCAGCCTGTGGCTAGGCACTTTGCACATGCCAACCATAAAGTATCTGATCTAAAATATGACAAAAGGATGAAGGTAGCACTCTCAGCACTCTCAGCAACCCCCCTGACGCGTTTCGCCAGTTACGGCTTTTGATAAAGCCGTAACTGGCGAAACGCGTCAGGGGGGTTGCGTGGGACGATGGGGTCCCACTAAAGTGTTACATGTGTGTTTTAATTTAATCTATCTCAAATCGCTGAAATTTGAATAAGTAATGGGGATATTGGTGGATATTACATCAGACAGTGTGTGAGTGCATGTTGGCGTTAAAACGTTTAACTGTGACAAGAACCTGAATAGAATTAATGGGTAACTTTATTTAATCTAATAACCCAAGTGCATTCTCACGAGTGTCAAAAAGGGACTTGGCCATACAGAAGCATCGGTTGCTAACAGATTTACAACCGAACAAGACCCTGTATTAGTGACAAGATTGCCAAACCCAGCTGTAGTGAAAACAGCGTAGAGTGGCAGTTAGGGAATCATCGTTAACATTACTATAGTAATTCATAAGTGCATAGTACTGGGTTGTTTGGTAATCCGGAAGATTCATTTAACCAATATACAGCCACCTTAGCAGCATAGTCAATATTTACAGTTAAATTATTATCGAGTGAAATTGAACTCCAAGGTGGAAGTTGCAATTGCAATTACAACTAATTTCTGAGTCCCCAGTAAGGAATCAGAGTTAGAGTGTTGCAACATTGTGTACTGATAATAACACTTTACAATTACATAATGCGTGTGGTGCAAAATTAATAACAAAAAATACAGCAGCCTAGCCACCCCAAAAACAAGGGTAACCATATAGAAAATATTGTTAACAGGGGGGCTTATATAGAACATCATCAGTAAAGAAATGTACGCACACAGGCATCATTACTTAATAAATTACCTAAGAGTGTTTGAATAAGTATATGTAATACATACACACGATTACTGTATTATCAAGTAGTGAGAGATATAACAAATCTCAATTGTATGATCACTGAATTTATGCAGCCACCTTAGTAATACAGCTAATACAAAAAGCCAAATCACTATTGAGTGGAACTGAATCCCAAGGTGGATGCTGCAATTATAATTAAAACCAGTCTCTGAGTGCCTAGAAAGGAACAAGACTGATATACATACAGTAGCCCAGCCACCCACAAAAATAAGGGTAACCATAAAAGAAATATTGTGAACAGTGGGGCTTAGAAAGAAAATTATCAGTATCAAGAAATTCATGCACACTGGTGTTATTATTTAATTAATTACCCAAGAGTGTATAAACAAGTACATGCAATACACATACAGGATCACTGTATTTCCAAGGAGTGAGAAAAATAACAGATCTCAAATGTATGGTCACTGAATCTATTATAGAATATAAGTGGAATATACAAATAACCTCTGAATATAAGTGATACCTAAAACAGGGCATTTGTACACCAACACAATAAAGTAAAGTGAATTTCAAAATACTAAACCACAACCAAGATCTATGTATAAACGTGAATAAAACTTGATAATCCCTGCTGTCACTCAGGCTTGATTCTAACCAATTCTACACTAATACAAGCCTCAAAAAATATATGAGACATCAAAATACCATAAACACCCATTACAAGGCTCTTATCAACCTTACTTGACAAATACAATGGAGTACCGACTGATCTAACAAAATCACATATAAAAGTATTAGAGAATCAACCGGTCACTTGAATAGGTTGATAATAACCTGAAACAATTGCCACCAGCAATTAGAGATAGAGAAATTTTAATTTGTTCATGTCCACCCATTCTTTTTAAAGTGAAAAATAAAGGTTAAATTTTAAAATGTATTAGTGGCTCTACCCCAGTCTGGGCAGAGAGTGCTACATAGCATTTCTTTCTAGGGATTCTATCCCAATTTTTCTGTAAGTTCAGTATTAGATGCTAGCACCACTCCCCAAAGGAATATAAAATATAGATACTAAAATAAAATATAGTATCTTAAACAATTGAAACCAATGAGGAGCTTGCCTATATAGTGCCCTTGTTATCCTTGTGTGTTAAATAAGCATATTGATGCTGTTTTCATAGATCTCACGTGCACGTGCACCCCTGTGCATGCGCGTGCACGTCTCTCGTGCACGCGCCCGTGCACGTGCATGCACCCGCACAAGATCCCTCCCCCCTCCTCTACCAATGACTGCCCACCCGCCTCCCTGGATGAGCTCCCACCCACCAACGATAATGGCCATCGTTAGCCGATGCAGAGAGGGCCACAGAGTTTCTCTCTCTGCATCGGATGGCTAAAAACAGTTATTGCAGGATGCCTCAATATCGAGGCATCACTGCAATAACATGAAAGCAGCTGGAAGAGATCAGGATCGCTTCCACTGCTTTCAAAGACCAACGACGTATGGGGTACGTCCGTGGTCGTTAACTGCATTTTTTTGCAGGACGTACCCCATACGTCGTTGGTCATTAAGGGGTTAAATTACGTCATCCAAGATGGCGTCCCTCGAGTTCCGATTGGCTGATAGAATTGTATCAGCCAATTGGAATTAAGGTAGGAAAAATCTGAAGTTCAATCCGATTGGCTCATTGGATCAGCCAATAGAATGTCTATATATGCGTATAAATCTGTATACATGTGTATATATGTATTTATATGTATGCATATGAGTGCAAATACATATTTACACATATAAACATATAAATAGACATGTATACACATATATAGACATGTATACATACACACATACTCATAGTTAGATATACTGTATATGCTCTATATATAATGGAGCCCTTTCCAGTCATACACTTATCATATACCATATCCCTTTTAAAAAAATTTAACACTATTAAAATTATATATATGCTTTATTTAAATGTATATATGAGTTTAATAATTTATTTTTTATTTGTTTTGTGCAACTTTTTTAGCCCTTCAGGTCTCAAAAAGCATTAATTATTCTTGTGCAGTTTTGGCTTTCGCTCAAGCGCAAACTGTAACTTTCAACTTGAAATATGAGAGCTATTTAGCATGGTTGCTATATCCATTGAACGAATAGGTTGCACTTGAGCGGTGTTGGCTGCGCTAACCCTTCTATGGTAAATGGGGTTTACCATGGACTTGTAATATCAAGTTGCGCGCTTATCGCATCTTATGCGATCATTTGTGTGCCACTTAAATAAATATTAATTTAGGAGTTTTGTCACAAGTTGATAGCTTAATAAATGGGGCCAAATGAGTTAAAATAGTAGCAAAGCTTTTGAAGTTCTGTAGTTTACACTAATATTTTAGAGGTATGAACAAAATTGTTTTACATAATCCTATATTATAAAAGGCCAAGTGTTTGTCTGAAGCCGTCATGCGCACTAGAGACAAACACTTGGCCTTGAGATAGGGAGCGCGAGGTACACAGCATACAAGCAGCTGTGAGATAGGGAGCGCGAGCTACTCAACAGGTGTGAGGTCTGCTGCGTGAGAAGCGGCAATGCGCTCCCCAGACCTCACAGCTGTTTGTGGCCGACGGGAGCATTGCGATAGGGGCGTGGCCGGCGGGTGTTGCCTCGATGGGGCGTGGCCGGGCGGGGTCCCGCGATGTGAAGACAGAGCCAGAGAGGGAGCAGGAGGGGGGGGAGACAGACAAAGGAGTGGGAGAGCCAAAGAGAAGGGGGGGGGAGCGAAAGAGAAGGGGGGGGGAGCGAAAGAGAAGGGGGGGGGAGCGAAAGAGAAGGGGGGGAAGCCAAAGAGAAGGGGGGGAGCCAAAGAGAAGGGGGGGAGCCAAAGAGAAGGGGGGAGAGCCAAAGAGAAGGGGGGGAGAGCCAAAGAGAAGGGGGGGGGAGAGAGCCAAAGAGAAGGGGGGGGGGAGAGCCAAAGAGAAGGGGGGGGGAGAGCCAAAGAGAAGGGGGGGGGGAGATCCAAAGAGAAGGGGGGGGGAGATCCAAAGAGAAGGGGGGGAGATCCAAAGAGAAGGGGGGGGGGAGAGCCAAAGAGAAGGGGGGGGAGAGCCAAAGAGAAGGGGGGGGAGAGCCAAAGAGAAGGGGGGGGAGCCAAAGAGAAGGGGGGGGGGAGAGCCAAAGAGAAGGGGGGGGGAGAGCCAAAGAGAAGGGGGGGGGGAGAGAGCCAAAGAGAAGGGGGGGGGGGAGAGCCAAAGAGAAGGGGGGGAGAGAGAGCCAAAGAGAAGGGGGGGGAGAGAGCCAAAGAGAAGGGGGGGGGAGAGCCAAAGAGAAGGGGGGGAGAGAGCCAAAGAGAAGGGGGGGGAGAGAGCCAAAGAGAAGGGGGGGGGGGAGAGAGCCAAAGAGAAGGGGGGGGGGGAGAGAGCCAAAGAGAAGGGGGGGGGAGAGAGCCAAAGAGAAGGGGGGGGGAGAGAGCCAAAGAGAAGGGGGGGGGGAGAGAGCCAAAGAGAAGGGGGGGGGAGAGCCAAAGAGAAGGGGGGGGAGCCAAAGAGAAGGGGGGGGAGAGCCAAAGAGAAGGGGGGGGAGAGCCAAAGAGAAGGGGGGGAGAGAGCCAAAGAGAAGGGGGGGGGGAGAGAGCCAAAGAGAAGGGGGGGAGAGAGAGCCAAAGAGAAGGGGGGGGAGAGAGCCAAAGAGAAGGGGGGGGAGAGCCAAAGAGAAGGGGGGGGGAGAGAGCCAAAGAGAAGGGGGGGGAGAGAGCCAAAGAGAAGGGGGGGAGAGAGCCAAAGAGAAGGGGGGGAGAGAGCCAAAGAGAAGGGGGGGGGAGAGAGCCAAAGAGAAGGGGGGGGAGAGCCAAAGAGAAGGGGGGGAGAGAGCCAAAGAGAAGGGGGGGGGAGAGCCAAAGAGAAGGGGGGGGAGGGAGAGCCAAAGAGAAGGGGGGAGAGCCAAGAGAAGGGGGGGGGAGAGCCAAAGAGAAGGGGGGGGGAGAGCCAAAGAGAAGGGGGGGGAGAGCCAAAGAGAAGGGGGGGGAGAGCCAAAGAGGGGGGAGAGAGAGAGCCAAAGAGGAAAAAGAGCCAAAAAGGAGAGAGAGCCAAAGAGGGGGGTGAGAGAGCCAAAGAGGGGGGGGAGAGCCAAAGAGGGGGGGAGTGAGCCAAAGAGGGGGGGAGAGAGCCAAAGATAAGGGGGGGGAGAGCCAAAGAGAAGGGGGGGGAGAGCCAAAGAGAAGGGGGGGGAGAGCCAAAGAGAAGGGGGGGGAGCCAAAGAGAAGGGGGGGGAGCCAAAGAGAAGGGGGGGGGAGAGCCAAAGAGAAGGGGGGGGAGAGAGCCAAAGAGAAGGGGGGGGGGAGAGCCAAAGAGAAGGGGGGGGGGAGAGCCAAAGAGAAGGGGGGGAGAGAGAGCCAAAGAGAAGGGGGGGGAGAGAGCCAAAGAGAAGGGGGGGGGAGAGCCAAAGAGAAGGGGGGGGAGAGAGCCAAAGAGAAGGGGGGGGGGAGAGCCAAAGAGAAGGGGGGGGGAGAGAGCCAAAGAGAAGGGGGGGGGAGAGAGCCAAAGAGAAGGGGGGGGGAGAGAGCCAAAGAGAAGGGGGGGGGGAGAGAGCCAAAGAGAAGGGGGGGGGAGAGAGCCAAAGAGAAGGGGGGGGAGAGCCAAAGAGAAGGGGGGGGAGCCAAAGAGAAGGGGGGGGAGAGCCAAAGAGAAGGGGGGGGAGAGCCAAAGAGAAGGGGGGGAGAGAGCCAAAGAGAAGGGGGGGGGGAGAGAGCCAAAGAGAAGGGGGGGAGAGAGAGCCAAAGAGAAGGGGGGGGAGAGAGCCAAAGAGAAGGGGGGGGAGAGCCAAAGAGAAGGGGGGGGGGAGAGAGCCAAAGAGAAGGGGGGGGGAGAGAGCCAAAGAGAAGGGGGGGGAGAGAGCCAAAGAGAAGGGGGGGAGAGAGCCAAAGAGAAGGGGGGGGGAGAGAGCCAAAGAGAAGGGGGGGGGGAGAGCCAAAGAGAAGGGGGGGAGAGAGCCAAAGAGAAGGGGGGGGAGAGCCAAAGAGAAGGGGGGGGAGGGAGAGCCAAAGAGAAGGGGGGAGAGCCAAAGAGAAGGGGGGGAGAGCCAAAGAGAAGGGGGGGGGAGAGCCAAAGAGAAGGGGGGGGAGAGCCAAAGAGAAGGGGGGGAGAGCCAAAGAGGGGGGAGAGAGAGAGAGCCAAAGAGGAAAAAGAGCCAAAAAGGAGAGAGAGCCAAAGAGGGGGGTGAGAGAGCCAAAGAGGGGGGGGAGAGCCAAAGAGGGGGGGAGTGAGCCAAAGAGGGGGGGAGAGAGCCAAAGGGGGGGGGAGAGCTAAAGGGGGGGGAGAGCCAAAGAGGGGGGAGAGAGAGAGTCAAAGAGGAAAGAGAGCCAAAGAGGAGAGCAAAGAGGGGAGAGAGACAAAGAGGGGGGAGAGAGAGCCAAAGAGGGGGGGGGGCAGAGCCAAAGAGGGGGGGGCGATCCAAAGAGGGGGGGAGAGTGCCAAAGACGGGAGAGAGAACAAAAGAGGTGGGAGAGAGGCAAAGAGGGGGGAGAGAGCCAAAGAGGGGGGAAGAGCGCCAAAGAGGGGGGAGAGAACAAAAGAGGGGGGAGAGAGGCAAAGAGGGGGGGAGAGAGCCAAAGAGGGGGGAGAGAGAGAGCGAAAGAGGGGGGATAGAGCCAAAGAGGAGAGAGAGCAAAAGAGGGGAGAGAGAGCAAAAGAGGGGAGAGAGCCAAAGAGGGGGGAGAGCCAAAGAGGGGGAAGAGGGAGCCAAAGGGGGGGGAGAGAGAGCCAAAGGGGGGGGGAGAGAGCCAAAGAGGGTGGAGAGAGAGCCAAAGAGGGGGGGGCAGAGCCAAAGAGAAGGGGGGGGGGAGAGCCAAAGAGAAGGGGGGGGAGAGCCAAAGAGAAGGGGGGGAGAGCCAAAGAGGGGGGAGAGAGAGAGCCAAAGAGGAAAAAGAGCCAAAAAGGAGAGAGAGCCAAAGAGGGGGGTGAGAGAGCCAAAGAGGGGGGGGAGAGCCAAAGAGGGGGGGAGTGAGCCAAAGAGGGGGGGAGAGAGCCAAAGGGGGGGGGAGAGCTAAAGGGGGGGGAGAGCCAAAGAGGGGGGAGAGAGAGAGTCAAAGAGGAAAGAGAGCCAAAGAGGAGAGCAAAAGAGGGGAGAGAGACAAAGAGGGGGGGAGAGAGAGCCAAAGAGGGGGGGGGGGCAGAGCCAAAGAGGGGGGGGCGATCCAAAGAGGGGGGGAGAGTGCCAAAGACGGGAGAGAGAACAAAAGAGGTGGGAGAGAGGCAAAGAGGGGGGAGAGAGCCAAAGAGGGGGGAAGAGCGCCAAAGAGGGGGGAGAGAACAAAAGAGGGGGGAGAGAGGCAAAGAGGGGGGAGAGAGCCAAAGAGGGGGGAGAGAGAGAGCGAAAGAGGGGGGATAGAGCCAAAGAGGAGAGAGAGCAAAAGAGGGGAGAGAGAGCAAAAGAGGGGAGAGAGCCAAAGAGGGGGGAGAGCCAAAGAGGGGGAAGAGGGAGCCAAAGGGGGGGGGAGAGAGAGCCAAAGGGGGGGGAGAGAGCCAAAGAGGGTGGAGAGAGAGCCAAAGAGGGGGGGGGCAGAGCCAAAGAGGGGGGGGGGGGGGCGAGCCAAAGAGGGGGGGAGAGAGCCAAAGAGGGGGGGAGAGCGCCAAAGAGGGGGGAGAGAACAAAAGAGGGGGGAGAGAGCCAAAGAGGGGGGAGAGAGCCAAAGAGGGGGGAGAGAGAGAGCCAAAGAGGAAAGAGAGCCAAAGAGGAGAGAGAGCTAAAGAGGGGAGAGAGAGCAAAAGAGGGGAGAGAGCCAAAGAGGGGGGAGAGCCAAAGAGGGGGGAGAGCCAAAGAGGGGGGGAGAGAGAGCCAAAGAGGGGGGAGAGAGAGCCAAAGGGGGGGGAGAGAGCCAAAGGGGGGGGAGAGAGCCAAAGAGGGTGGAGAGAGAGCCAAAGAGGGGGGGGGCGAGCCAAAGAGGGGGGAGAGAGCCAAAGAGGGGGGGGAGAGCGCCAAAGAGGGGGGAGAGAACAAAAGAGGGGGGGAGAGAGCCAAAGAGGGGGGAGAGAGAGAGCCAAAGAGGAAAGAGAGCCAAAGAGGAGAGAGAGCAAAAGAGGGGAGAGAGAGCAAAAGAGGGGAGAGAGCCAAAGAGGGGGGAGAGCCAAAGAGGGGGGAGAGCCAAAGAGGGGGGGAGAGAGAGCCAAAGGGGGGGGAGAGAGCGAAAGGGGGGGGAGAGAGCCAAAGAGGAGAGAGAGCAAAAGAGGGGAGAGAGCCAAAGAGGGGAGAGAGCCAAAGAGGGGGGGGAGGAGAGAGCCAAAGAGGGGGGGGGAGAGAGCCAAAGAGGGGGGGAGAGAGCAAAAGAAAGGAGGGAGAGAGCCAAAGAGGGGAGAGAGAGAGCAAAAGAGGGGAGAGAGAGAGCAAAAGAGGGGAGAGAGAGAACAAAGGAGAGGGGGAGAGAAAGCAAAAGAGAGGGGGGAGAGAAAGCAAAAGAGAGGGGGGAAGAGAGAGCAAAAGAGAGGGGGGAGAGAGCAAGGGGTGGGACCGCTGTTCTGAAAAAAATGGCCCGTGTACACGGGCTTTAGTACTAGTTGTACATAATCGTTTATCTTTGTTTAATGAATGTAACGCTATTTTCAGTTCTTTAGTTTATGAATCAACACCATTAATGTTTATTTAGTTAAGTTCAATCAATTTCTAATTATTTTAGTTGATGAGCTTCATATTATGTTGTCTTTTTTCATAGAAAACAGATCTTCCCCTCTCTATCATGTATACTTGTATTGTACCTAGTATACAAGCAACAATATTGTTTAACATATTATCACATGTATGACAGGTAGCAACTAACACAGTGCTAAAACTGTTTTATCGAACATTATTTGACAACTGAACTTGCTGCTGTGTAATTATCAGTTGTTTGTTCTTTGTTCTGAATTTGTTATTTTTGTTAAAAAATATGAGCTTAAAAATTAGATGTTCTATGAATGGTATGAAAAGATAGCCATTCAGATAGAAATGAGGATGAGGTAAATTCTGCTAATGTTCTAGTGCACAGTAGATTTTATTGGAATTCAATACATAAATTATGTTTCTTTGTATTTAAAAAAAGGCAGAAGCATAGATTAAGTTTGGTATATAACAATTTTCCAAGAACCCTGCAACATTCCATTCAGATTCAGAGGTTACTGTCATCTATTACAGGGACAATTTATTTAATCTATGTGCAGTTAAACTTCTAAATGTGTTATTCACAAAAAAAGGCTTTGTAATATTTTTTTCTATTAATGATAATAAGATGCCAATGTATTTATTCAAGAACAAATTACACATGAAAATACAGTAAGAAGATTGTTTTCTGTACAATATATTTAAAGGGACAGTCTTAGAGCATTCAATTTTAAATAACTTTCCTATTTACTTATGTGCACAGTCTTTTTTATATTTACACTTTTTGAGTTACCAGCTCCTACTGCATGTGCAAGAATTCACAGACTATACGTATATGGATTTGTGATTGGCTGATGGCGGTCACATGATACAGGGGGAGTGGACATACATTTGAAATTTGTCAGATAATATTATATTACTCTTTTGAAGTTCAGACTAAGAGGCCTATTTATCAAAACGTCAACTGAAAATACATTGGAATTCCGCGTCATAATTGTCGCGAGATTGATCCGCCATAGTTATCAAAGTGTCAAGATCGGCAAATGTTGAAATTTGTGACGTAACATACGAACCCGTGATCTGAATCCAACGCAGATCGATGTGAGTTGAAATCCCGTGGAATTTAAGCGGAATCTGGTTCATTCGCCCTCCTATTCGACACTATTTGAAGCTCTCACTAAGTTATCAAAAATTCTACATTTATGCTTGCGTCTTTTCCGACTCAGCGTACCTAGTTTTCAATCTGCCACCCTTGAGGTCGCGGATGCCATAGAACTCAATAGGAGTCTGAAAACACAGAAAGCTTATGTTCGATGCTGCAAGAGAATGAAGTATATTACATAATAAAAGTAAATTAGAAACTTTATTACAACTGTATACCCTTTCTAACTCAAACAATATTATTGCTCCACATTTGGTGCACCAGTAGATATAGGGATAAAAATTAAAAAATACATTAGTACTTATGAATTATGCTACAACTTTGTCTCTCATTACAAATCAAGGGGATAATATTTCTACATAGTTTGTGCAAAGTTTTGACACAAACGTGTTGCACTATAGATAAAGAGATAGAAATTTAAATAAATACACAACTTAATATAGCTAACTTCCTTTTTATTTGTTGGAAAAATCTATGTGCACCATGTTTAAGCCTTGTAATACAGGTCCCACTCTCCACTTCGCGCCATATTTGACTCAACATTTTTCACACCAATTATGACGCAATCTCCTAAATAACCCACACACTAGTGAATTTTTCTACCACTTTTGATTGGAATATGCATGATCACATGATTTATAACATCAGCCAATCTGACTCAAATACACATTATAAACTATCACTAACTAATCAAATTGCTCGATACTTGTGTCATTGATCACTTATCAGAACTTGTAAGTGCCATTTGTTACATTGTGTATTATACTTTGAAAGTATGTTTATGTGAAATTAGTATTAAAGATAAACATTGATGCTGACATTAGGACACACAGTGTAATATTTTAGATAAGGATTTTAAAATTCAAATTGATGTTTGATTCAATATAATCTTAAAATGATAGCTCAGCTACAACAGAAATTAAAATCACCTCTTTACTGGCATGCTATTTTCAGTGTATTTATTCCTTCTCTTGAATTTCTTTTTCAGGAAGAAATGTCATCTTACTGTATATGCCAGCCCATATTATAACACTTGTGAAGGGGTGGTTTTTAAAAATAGATTGCAATCAGGAGGGGTCACACAGGTGCTGATAGAAAACTGGCCCAGCTCTTACAGGGATAGGAAACCCAAAATATTATATCACGATTTGGATAGAACATACAATTTTAAACAACTTTCAAATTTACTTCTATCATCAAATTTGCTTCATTCTCTTCTTATCCTTTGCTGACGGAACAGCATTGCACTACTGGCAGCTAGCTGAACACATCTATAGCCAATCACAAGAGCCAAATGTGTGCAGGCGCCAATTAGCAGCTAGCTCCCACTAGTGTAGGATATGTGCGTATTCTTTTACAACAAGGGATACCAAGAGAACAAAGCACATTTGAAAATAGAAATTAATTTTAAAGTGTTTTAAAATTACATGCTCTATCTGAATCATGCAACTTAAATGTTTACTTTCCTATCCCTTTAAAATATCCATTAATTGCAAATAAATACATATGATACACTGATTACATGTTATATTCGCAATTATTCCTGCTCAGAATAATAATACATTTGCAATATATACATATAGTCGTATAAACACAGATATAAGACAGACAACAAAGTTAAGAACAAAAAAAGGAACTTAGGGACATGTAAATATGTTTGCAAAAGATTTCTGACATGACACACACACACACACACACACACACACACACATATATATATATATATATATATATATATATATATATATATATATATATATATATATATATACAGGGAGTGCAGAATTATTAGGCAAGTTGTATTTGTGAGGATTAATTTTATTATTGAACAACAACCATGTTCTCAATGAGCCCAAAAAACTCATTAATATCAAAGCTGAATAGTTTTGGAAGTAGTTTTTAGTTTGTTTTTAGTTATAGCTATTTTAGGGGGATATCTGTGTGTGCAGGTGACTATTACTGTGCATAATTATTAGGCAACTTAACAAAAAACAAATATATACCCATTTCAATTATTTATTTTTACCAGTGAAACCAATATAACATCTCAACATTCACAAATATACATTTCTGACATTCAAAAACAAAACAAAAACAAATCAGTGACCAATATAGCCACCTTTCTTTGCAAGGACACTCAAAAGCCTGCCATCCATGGATTCTGTCAGTGTTTTGATCTGTTCACCATCAACATTGCGTGCAGCAGCAACCACAGCCTCCCAGACACTGTTCAGAGAGGTGTACTGTTTTCCCTCCTTGTAAATCTCACATTTGATGATGGACCACAGGTTCTCAATGGGGTTCAGATCAGGTGAACAAGGAGGCCATGTCATTAGATTTTCTTCTTTTATACACTTTCTTGCCAGCCACGCTGTGGAGTACATGGACGCGTGTGATGGAGCATTGTCCTGCATGAAAATCATGTTTTTCTTGAAGAATGCAGACTTCTTCCTGTACCACTGCTTGAAGAAGGTGTCTTCCAGAAACTGGCAGTAGGACTGGGAGTTGAGCTTGACTCCATCCTCAACCCGAAAAGGCCCCACAAGCTCATCTTTGATGATACCAGCCCAAACCAGTACTCCACCTCCACCTTGCTGGCGTCTGAGTCGGACTGGAGCTCTCTGCCCTTTACCAATCCAGCCACGGGCCCATCCTTCTGGCCCATCAAGACTCACTCTCATTTCATCAGTCCATAAAACCTTAGAAAAATCAGTCTTGAGATATTTCTTGGCCCAGTCTTGACGTTTCAGCTTGTGTGTCTTGTTCAGTGGTGGTCGTCTTTCAGCCTTTCTTACCTTGGCCATGTCTCTGAGTATTGCACACCTTGTGCTTTTGGGCACTCCAGTGATGTTGCAGCTCTGAAATATGGCCAAACTGGTGGCAAGTGGCATCTTGGCAGCTGCACACTTGACTTTTCTCAGTTCATGGGCAGTTATTTTGCGCCTTGGTTTTTCCACACGCTTCTTGCGACCCTGTTGACTATTTTGAATGAAACGCTTGATTGTTCGATGATCACGCTTCAGAAGCTTTGCAATTTTAAGAGTGCTGCATCCCTCTGCAAGATATCTCACTATTTTTTACTTTTCTGAGCCTGTCAAGTCCTTCTTTTGACCCATTTTGCCAAAGGAAAGGAAGTTGCCTAATAATTATGCACACCTGATATAGGGTGTTGATGTCATTAGACCACACCCCTTCTCATTACAGAGATGCACATCACCTAATATGCTTAATTGGTAGTAGGCTTTCGAGCCTATACAGCTTGGAGTAAGACAACATGCATAAAGAGGATGATGTGGTCAAAATACTCATTTGCCTAATAATTCTGCACTCCCTGTATATATACACAAGTATGTGCAAGGATATATATACTAATTCTAGCATTAATAATTATTTAAAAAATAAATAAAAAATTTGACTCCTAGAAATACAAATACACATTAATTTCTGTGAAAGTATAATATAACAAATACATATAAAAATAACTTTCTATGAGATATTGTTTGTTGAGGTATAAATGTATCTATTTCTTTGACATTAACAGATGAAAAATAAAAGATTAGCTTTAGAGAAATGTGCTTGTTCATGGACAGTAATTAAATGGTATAAATAAAGTTGGGAAAAACCTGAATTATTATTCAGGTTATTCCTCTAGCAGGCAAAAAGTACAGTCCCAGAGAAAGCTAAAAAGAGCGATAGCCTTGAGTATAAAATATAACGTTTTTTACAAAATCATTTAAAAGACAGAAAGTCAAGTGACAAAAATGAGGCAAGGGCACCTCTTGGCTGGCAGACTTACGCGTTTTGGCATGGAGCCGTAATCATAGCATATGGAGGCTAGTCACAGGTGAACATTATATACATAAATTGCAGCAATGTTATTGGTTAAAAACCATAGGAAGCAATAAAAACATCACGCCCAGTGAGTTTAACCCTGGATCTACAGGAGTGAAAAAAGAGGGGAAAGGAACTAGGCAATAAATAAAAGTTGTGAACATATACATATATGATATTGGCATATTAGATAAAATATACATGTGCATATAGGTTATATTACCCCATAGTACGGGCAATACAGCAAATAGCATAAATTACAAACAAGTTGCTCTACTCAAACAATATTCACAATATTAATTGCCAAGAATGTATAGACAACAAGGATTTGCAGTACAGATAGGATACAAATGATAGTCCTCAAGAAACCAATCGCTCATGGTAGTGCCTGGCTTACTAGCAAAGGCTCATACAGATGTGGTAGCTCCAGGTGTGGAGCTTATGAATATCTGACTATATCAGATCAATTTTGTTCAACTGTAACTGGCAAGACCTATGAGTTGAACTATTGTCTTAACTGTACCTCAACCTATGTTATATACTGCATTACTTGCACTAAATGTGTAAAGCAGTATGTAGGGCTCACTACAAGAGATATAAGATCTAGGGTGAGGGAACACTTGTCAACCATCAGGGTGGGTAAAGCAGTCAGAATCTGTCTGGACTATCGGTATATATATATATATATATATATATATATATACACACACACATATATATATATATATATATATATATATATATATATATATATATATACACACACATATATATACATATAAGAGATTCAGTCATAAAAACACTATCAGAGATAGAGAGACATAAGTTGATTATTTGGTCAAAATACAAAATATAATTATCTTTTGTACATATTTTTTGTCTGTAAAACTATGATTTGTATCCTATCTGTACTGCAAATCCTTGTTGTCTATACATTCTTGGCAATTAATATTGTGAATATTGTTTGAGTAGAGCAACTTGTTTGTAATTTATGCTATTTGCTGTATTGCCCATACTATGGGGTAATATAACCTATATGCACATGTATATTTTATCTAATATGCCAATATCATACATGTATATGTTCACAACTTTTTATTTATTGCCTAGTTCCTTTCCCCTCTTTTTTCACTCCTGTAGATCAAGGGTTAAACTCACTGGGCATGATGTTTTTATTGCTTCCTATGGTTTTTAACCAATAACATTGCTGCAATTTATGTATATAATGTTAACCTGTGACTAGCCTCCATATGCTATGATTACGGCTCCATGCTGAAACGCGTAAGCCTGCCAGCCAAGAGGTGCCCTTGCCTCATTTTTGTCACTTGACTTTCTGTCTTTTAAATGATTTTGTAATAAACGTCATATTTTATACTTAAGGCTATCGCTCTTTTTAGTTTTCTCTGGGACTGAATTTTTAAAATAACCATGTTTTGCCAGATATTTTGTTCAAAATAAGACAGATATAAATTTAAGTGACCTCAAGATTTTTTTTTAACTATTAGTTTAAATAAATGTTTGAGATGAGGGCAGGGAGTAGAATTATGATCACTTGCGTGAATTTAGATTAATACTATAAACCCCATGAACTAAGGGGAACCTGTCTGCCAAATGGGCAGTGGACACTGTAAATTTGCTGCCCGGATGTATCATGACTTACTAGCTTAAGTGTGTAATGCCGCCCCTTCTCTCTTGTGGTCAATCGCATGATGATGAGAGAAGGGCCTGTCAATCACCCTAAACTCAGAGGTGGCGGAGAGGGTAAAAAGCCAATGTTTGGTGATCGCTGCTTCTTACATTGCGTAAAGCAGATGTGTGAGCATGCCCCAAAATGGCTAAAAAGCAGAATACACTGCTTAGTACATTGAGCCCAAAAAATGTACACTATAAACAAGATGAATTTCTACATTACTCTATATATTATACAGAGAAAGCAGTAGTACTTTACTTCATTCAGTTTTTCTTTTTGTGATGCCACAATGTTCAGTTCTAAATGTGTTTAGTCTATACATTTTACCACACTATACTTGACGCTGCTATTTTCTACTTGTTACTTTTAGGCCAGATTTTGAGTGGAGCATAAAGTTTTGCGCGCAAGCGATAACAGGTTTTCGCGATCGTTTCTGTGCAGGTTAAATTGCGCTGGTACTACAATTTGAAAGTAAACGTGATCGCGTCCTCAGAGCTAGGGTTAACTGCCTCACGAAACAAAAAAGTCCCACAAAACACATAAAAAATACATTACATAGTAGATTTACACTCATAATAACCCCATCTAATAAAATTATTTTTAAAAAAATGCACAACAAAATTATAAATGCTGAAAGATATGAGGTCTCAGATGTTAGAAAAAAAAAAGGCAGGCAAAGGGCTTTAACATAGAGATACATACGAGATACATACATATACAACTCTATGTGTGTGCATATGCATTTATATGTGTATAGATGTATTTACAGACATATATACAAATATCAACACATGAATACATATGTACACACACATGTCATGTCGGGTTTTTTCCATTGACTTCTATGGGGGAAAAGGTTATCTACTGCACAATATTGCAAGTTCGTCTTTTTGCACACGTTGTGTTAGGGCAAGCGCATTAACTTTTTACTTTCAACTCATAATACCAGCTCAACCCGACGTGCGCAAAAAGTTTACTTCTAGCACAATTAGCGCTATAGAGAAAGCACTAAATTGCGCTCCACTTGTAATCTAGCCTTTTACCTACAGCATTTCCAATAGCTTGGATGCCTTCTCATTTTTTCAAACATCCACCAAAAGAGTTTTATCTGCTTCATATATCGATTACAAGTTCCATACCTCAAACTTAAAATAAAATTTATAAGCATTGGCTGGAACTTTCAAAGCGCATAGCTATCATAGCAAAGTGTGCAAATTAAAATTAACATTACAAATGTGGGACAGATTTCATAAAAAAATGTAATAGTATTACTACAGTCTTCTTTTTCACTAGTGGAAAAAAAAAACTCATTGTAGGGAGTGTTCATGGCAAAAAAATGATGATACTTTCAGGGCCAGATTATAAGTGGAGCTCTAAATATCGCTTTGTAATACCAGTGCACGATAATGTGCGCTAGTATTACAAGTTAATCACAATGAGAATGCGAGCTCGTGTTTGCATTGCTAGGAAGCCTTGCACTCACAGACAGCATCAGAACCTCGTGCAGCGAAGAGATAAGTAGCGCAGCACTTAGTAAATATATTTGTATTTGACTAAATATATTTATGTGTTAATATCAGTATATACCAACAAACAAAAATCAGACTTAGATCGTCTCAATCTTCAGCATACTTTATTCCATATTAAAATACCAATATGGGCAACAGCATACAGAAAAGTATACGTGACACAGTGTAAACCCCACTATGAGTACGGGTTAATTCCCAAACACGTCAGACTGGGGTTGATGCCGTGCCTATTTTACAGTGTGTAAAATTTAGCGCTCCACTAATCTAGCCCTCAGTATTCAACTTATTTCATGTAATGTCATTAAGGTTATCACCTAAATATCTCTGAATATCTCCTCAATCTTACAAGAATCTTCTATATTGTGATTATTCCTAGTATATTTTTTGCAGCATCTAGCCAAATCTCATCTAGCTTGTAGTAGTAAACCAAGAAGTCCAAGAAAGTGTTTTAAAACAACATTTATTCTTGGATTTTTCATTTGCAAACCAGCAATCCATAAGGTCTTAATCAGGAAATTGATGTCAGTTGGCTCATATAATATTATAGAGTTAAGCTGTGTAGGGATGAATGTGTCTTTATTTCTTTAAAAATGCTTTATTTCTTTTTTTCATATCCATATTCCAGTAGCTAAAATTAACTTAAATGTTTTTAAGTGCAGGGGAATAATCAGTCCATAACAGGAATATGTTAATTTCTAATCATTTAATAAGGGAGATTAACATATCAAATTTTGTGTAACTGACATTTAGAAATTGAGTGCTAGAATAATTCTGCACAGATTTCGGTGTCAGGTAGCACCTGAGTGTTATTTTCAGTTGTGAGAAGCGTAGCTCAAAGTGCCAAAGTCACACACTATTGTATATTTATACTAAATTGATTTCATTAAGATATATTTAGATAGAGATAGTTACATAATAAAATAATTAAGTGTATTGTTATACTGTAATAAACAAAGTTAAATATTCACATCCTTCAGAGTTACTATAACTCAAAGTAATGCAGTTATTATAAACCAAATGGAGTGCCAGAACTTGCCTTAAAAAAGGTATGTCTAAAACTGCTACGTTAAACTATGATTTAAACTTTTTTTTTCACCAAAATGTTTTAAAATATAAAAAATACACAACTTTATGGGAATCAAACCTAGAATAATGTAATCTAAACAAGTAAACCTATGCTTTGGCACTAAGAGGAATGAATCCATAGAATGTCAGGGTTTGTGAAAACCAAGATTTATTAAAGGTATTTCTTCAGGGACATAGCTTAACCCATTAAATGCATTTCCTGCAAGTCTGCACCTGCTCACTTACATATAGGCAGTGCAGTTTATACAGGACATATGTTTAAAATGAATGAAAAAAATTGTGTTCACTTAGATTAACCCCTTAAGTACATAAAAGTATTATACTATATGATATATTATGAAGGGAACTCTTTTTTTTAAAGATAAAACTGGAAAATACAGACTGAAATTATAAAAATAAGCAATTCAACAAATCTGTGTGATGATAAAGAGGGAAGTGGACACGTTGAAGAAAAAGAACACACACAGAGAGATGTATGTATACGTATTCTAAAATCATCATGTGACTGGAATGTTCCAGTCAGCCACGTTCATCCCTCAGGCTACACAGCTTAACTCTTTAATATTATATGAGCCAACTGACATCAATTTCCTGATTAAGACCTTATGGATTGCTGGTTTACAAATAAGAAATCCAAGAATAAATGTTGTTTTAAAACACTTTCTTGGACTTCTCCACATTTGTTGCATAGACAGCTTTGCCGATCTAAACAAGCACATGTTTTGTTGATTGGAAGAAAAAGAAGCAAAGAGACACAAGTTGATTCCAAAGGTTTTCTATAGAAACAGATACTTATTCTTAGCTCCAGGTTACCCAAAGAACTATTGAAAACTTTTTTTTATATATTTTAACCTAACCTAAAGAGTGATCAAAAATGTAATCTTTCAAACATTTTCATAATATAATTATATGGGCTAAAAAAAGGTTCCATTTAAAGGGCCCTGTGTACAAAGCTATCAACTGTTGGTTTGTAAATATCCATGCACAGATTAATGCTTGAAAGTTAACAAGCAGTCATCCCTATTAAAAACAAACAAACATATCAAATATGTTTGTGATCATAATTTGTGTTAGATCACGTACAGCCTTTTGTTGACAGTGACTAAGCCAACATGTGCCACCATGCACGCTGGTTTTCTAAGTTAGCAAGTCTATAGTTGTTTTGTTTATATCCACATCTAGATCATCTAGATCCACAATTCACATACACTAGGTTTTATGTGGCAAACACAATCAAAATAAAGAGACAGATTTCTGGAAATGCTCTTTTTATTTTTAAATATCTATATCCATATATTTATGTATATATTTTTATATATCTATATTTTATGTATATGTTTTATAAAATATATTGAAATATTTAAAAATAGAAATAATATGGAGTCGTATCCGAGCCGCGGCCATGGCAGGTTGTACATGTTAGAAGCTCCTGGCTCAAGGATAATAAGCCGCCAGTTATCCACTACACTAACTAGCCATCTTAACCCCTAAACTCTGTGGAATGTTTTGCAGACCGCACCTAACTAGATGGCGATGCTTATCCGATAAAAATACTGACATCGGAGCCCTAAATCGGACAGACTTAAGTCTAGGTGCCGGTATACTCTCCAGTTTTCCATCACCCCCATAATTATATTGCTCGATTCATCTATCTTTATCTATCTACATATAAAGTTCTCTATCATTCGTACATAATATGGAGAAATCGAACCTACAGTTGCGATTATTGCTTGTTGAACTTGAGAGGAAAATGCTCAGCGGATATGGCAGCCTTCTAATGGTGCTGAGAGCTCTGTATATTGAAGACACTTGCTAAAAACCCACAGCAGAAGAGGAAGGGATCTTCCATGTACATAGCACTCTCTACCAAATGGGAGAATCAGACATATCAAGGTAATTTACACTAGCAACTTAGCGGATCCCTGAGAAACACAGCAGTACCTTCACTTACTACCTGCCCCAGCCGAGAAGAGTGCGACCGATCCTTCAAAGCAAAATGCAAGTGATCCACAGCAACAAGAGGTAGCTTAATTTCCGGGTGATAAAGGGGAAAATCTTGCAAGATATAGTGAAAGGAAAAACTCAGCATGGTGGATGGTTCAGGAGATTGGATATCTGACAACCTGGATCTATGTATGGCTACTCCCAGTCTAACAGAGATAGAGAGACCTCTACTCTATGCATCATCACGGCTCTCATGGGTCACTGTAATGTCAGGCAGTTCCTGAAGCCCTTACTGCTAGGACTGATCAGAACCCCACAGAGGACCGGAGTAGGTTAAATTAATTAGAGCATACCTATGGCTGGGTGGCTATCAATCTCTGTGACAGACTGTAGGGAAGTTGCCTGACTATGGAACCTTCTGAAGGGATGTGCTGCAGAGGTGGCCTGCTCACATTGCACCTCAAATATGAGATTCCTAGCGGCCGTTATTTACAGCACTGTTTTGTATGTGTGCAAGTCCTTTGTTAAAGCTATTTTTTGTAGTCTACAGGTCTACATTTGAATTTTTATTGAGCATTCTGCTATGCTGCATGTAATATAAATTACAAGAGAAGTGTTACAAAGGTGTCCTGCTCTCTTTGCACCTCACTTATCAGATCTCTAACAGCTGTTAGTTTCAGCACTACTGCGTCACTTTGTGCATTAAAGGGACAGTCAAGTCCAAAAAAAACTTTCATGTTTCAAATAAGGCATGTAATTTTAAACAACTTTCCAATTTACTTTTATCACCAATTTTGCTTTGTTCTCTTGGTATTCTTAGTTGAAAGCTAAACCTAGGAAGGCTCATATGATAATTTCTAAGCCCTTGAAGGCCGCCTCTAATCACATGCTTTTGTATTTGCTTTTCACAACAGGGGAGAGCTAGTTCCTGTAAGCCATATAGATAACATTGTGAGCACGCCTGTGAATTGTGGCAGACACTGCACTAATTGGCTAAAATGAAAGTCAATAGATAATAAATAAAATGTCATGTGATCAGGGGGCTGGAAGAAGGTTCCTAGATACAAGGTAATCACAGAGGTAAAAAGTATATTAATATAACTGTGGTGGCTGTGCAAAACTGGGGAATGGGTAATAAAAGGATTATCTATCTTTTAAAACAACAAACATTCTGGTGTTGACTGTCCCTTTAAAGTGAGCTTTACCGTTTAGTATGTGTTCAAGTCTTTTGTAAAAGCTAATTTCTGTGATCTGCAGGGCTACACTTGAATTTATAGTGAACATTTTGATATGCTGTATATAACATATAGTCCTTAAATTATGTTCTATACCTTTCAAAGTTTACTGTTACATAAGTTTTCCAGACATATCTAATTGTTCATTACAAATAACACCTGTATTGTGCCCTCTATGATTCATCTGACCTGTAATAAGGTTCACTCTCACACAAGGGAACTACTTTGCCTACCTTCTGTATAACTGACGATATGAGTCTCTGCTGAGTTTGCTATATAGTCACCATACTATTTACAAATGACCTGACAGCTGCAATACATGCACCTATGTATTATTCATATTTCAATGCAGGTTGAACATATAGATATACATAAGCTATTATGATCTACTTATCAGACTTTAGCTAATATATCTTAAGAATTAGGTCATACATATACAAGTCCTTTAATACATGGTGTGCTCCTTAAAATACCTTTTCTATTTCCCACAATAGTCTGTTTATGATTTACATAAACTAGAGACACTAGATTCTGGGTCAGAATTGTATATATTTTAGTTGATTTCAGGGGGCTTCTCCTGGAGATATATACACCTACATCTCAAATAGGTGCTCATATAAGTAAAGGCATTACTTGCTCTGCAATCATAGTAACTTCCCACTCATTGCTCACTGCTCCTGACTCATTCTCCTATACATAGTTCATGACAATATGCTGGATTTTACACAGGAAGATAGAGAACTAACTTACATTAGCCATATACTATTTGCTAGCTTAATATGTCTAACAGTTTTGTCACTTTTTTTTAGTTAGTACTGTTGGCTAGCCTCTCATACTACCTCTTGATAGATGCCTGACAGCCCTATACAATTAAGACAAAACTCACTTAGGCTCCATGTACTAAGCAGTCAGCGAGCTACCCGCAACAAATCTCGCGTCAAAACTCGCAAACTGATATGTACAAAGCCGTCAATTATGTTAAAACTCGCATCTTTAAAATTGCGAGCGTACTTATCCGCCAAACCTCGCTACCTCTCCATTTTTTACTGTAATTAGACACATTTGACCACCAACTCGCCAAAAACGAATGTACTAAAAAATCTATTTGTCCGCTCGCGTAAATCTCCGCCCCCACCTCGTTATTTTTGCCTCGCCACCTTTTAGGTGGCGGGCAAGGTACAAAACAATAGGAAAGCCACTCTAGACGCCAGTCTATACATATATAAAAGGCAGTAATATCAGCATTGTACTTACATTGTTCATTTAAGCAGCTATGGAGAGAATTCTGTTTTTGTTTATTCTCCGTTTGATGCAAATCCGGGCTAGAAGACAGAATACTGGAAATGTAGCTAATCCTATCGTTAGAAGAAGGAGAGTTTGTGTCCCCCGTGTATTCCTTCCACGGGTTGGTTTGCACGGCCTTTCTGACCGAGAGATCATACAAAGATTCCGGCTTGATCGTGAATCGATATTATACCTGTATCGAGAGATTGAAGATCATTTGGAGCCGATGACTGCTCGTTCACAAGCTATTCCGGGACTTCTGAAACTATTAGCTGCATTGCATTTTTTTGCAACAGGCTCCTTTCAGGCAGTTTCTAGCGTCATTATTGGAATGAGTCAATCTGCTTTTTCACGCCACTTATCCAAAGTAATAGGGGCTATGATGGTTATTTTTCATCGATATGTTTGTTTGCCATCTACCCCTGAAGAATGGCAATCTATCAAGTCAAATTTCTATAGGATGGCTGGGATGCCCAATGTCCTAGGTGCCATAGACTGTACCCATGTTGCTGTAAGACCACTTCAAGCTCGTGAGGAGATCTATAGGAATAGAAAGCATTTCCATTCCTTGAATGTCCAGATGGTCTGTGACCCCAACATGAGGATTATCAGTGTCCGTTCTAACTTTCCTGGCTCCTGTCATGATTCTTACATTTTAAGGCAGACTGGGTTATACCGGAAGTTCGAGGACGGAAATATGCCTGACGGATGGCTTCTAGGTAAGCATAACTGGCGTCTAATTTGTCTCTCATTTCAATGTACAAAATTTGCGCCCAATTTGTCAACTGTAATCTGTATAGTTTAAATTTGTATTGTATAGTTCTGAATCTTTATAATTATTCTTATATTAATATTTATATTTATTATATCTTCTATTAGGAGATGGAGGGTACTCATGTACAGAATGGCTGTTGACTCCCTATAACAACCCACAGACCAGAAGTCAAGTACGTTTCAATGAAGCTCACCGATCTACCAGGGGGATTATTGAGAGGACTTTCGGTATTTTGAAAATGCGGTTTCGATGTCTTGATCGTTCTGGTGGTGCTATGCAGTATGCACCAGAGAAAGTTGCAAAAATTATATTGGTTTGCTGCATACTGCACAATATTGCAATTAAAAGAGGCTGTCCATTAGAAGATGAAGATCCAATAGATGCTGATGATTTACCAGAAGAAATATGTGTAGAACAAGCTAATAGGCGTGGAAATGCAACAAGGGACATGGTTTCAGAACAATATTTTGAAGATTAAAGTTTCAGTTGATCAATAAAAAACTTTCTTTATTAACTTGTCTCCATTTTTTTTTTAAGAATTAAGGTTATTAAAAATCACTCATGATAAACAGTTAAATACATAACAGTTGTTGCTCTTCAATTATCAAAGGTTTCAAATAAATAAAGTTTATGATCAAAGTTATTACAGACAATATATTATAGGTAATACATTGTCTTTGTGACATCACACTAGTGTCTACAGCTGCTCTCACTCTTTTACATAATGTGATTAGTGTAATGTAATCCCTCCATAGCTGATGCTAATTCATTGTATTGTGTCATTGAATTGTAGCTGTAACAAGCGACAGTATATTCAACAGTGCTTTATGTTATCAGATAGGATTTTTGAGTTAAAAAAGACTTGCTAATTTGATTTGTTTTATTCTAACCTCAATTTTTAACAGCTACTAGGTTTTCCCATATTCAAATAAATACCTTAAGGGCTTACTCTTAACACTTATTTTCTTAACCTTTATAATATATTTTTCCATTCAAGATTTGTTAAAAGAATAGTGGCATATAGAAAATAATGGCAAATAAATTATTTTATTACAAAATTACAATCTTTAAACATTATATATTAACAATTGTAAACCAAAGTAACTTGTAATACATATAAACACATCTGAAAAAAAAGAAAATGTTTAGAAACAAAATAACAATTGTAAACCAAAATAAATTTTAATACATATAAACACATCTGAAACAAAGAAAATGTTTAGAAACAAAATAACAATTGTAAACCAAAGTAAATTTTAATACATATCAACACATCTGAAACAAAGAAAATGTAGAGAAACCAAATATCATTTGTAATAACTATAAACATCGATATTTACAAACCTTCATAAAATACATTAATCTACATATACATTATATTTTTTTCTATTTTTCGGGGATACATATCTATATCAATGCGCTAATGATTGACATAACGATTAATCACGTCATCGTCTAACATGTCACGTCCTGAACCTTTTGGTGCTGGAGAATTGGTGAAATTAGTTTATGCCATGGATAAATATTTCCCTAAACGGATTGGTGGTGTGAGGGGAGTGAGACAGGAATGCAGAGACAAAATTATATACGAGATGCTGAGAAGAATGCATCGTATTTCAAAAATTAAAAGAACAAGACGACAGTGTCTTAGAAAATATAGTGATTTGAAGAGAAGAGAACCGAAGTACTATAAATCGATTCGAAGATTGATAAGGACATGTAAGTTTCAAAATTATATATGAAATAATTTTTTATAATATAAAAAAAGGGTTTATTTTTGAACTGCGTCATCATTGACGAATCCAGGACAATATTATTTTCTGAGTGTTACTTTGACTATATTAGTATATACAATTGCAAAAAGTTACAAAAGTAAGCATGCAGAACTGAGTTAGTAGATTAAAATTTAACTATATTACTATATACACTTAAAAGGTTAGAAAACTTAGCATACAAAAAGTTAGTAGAGTAAAATATAACTATATTAGTATATACCATTGAAACATGCAGAACTGAGTTAGTAGAATAAAATATAAATATATTACTATATACCATTGAAACATGTTAGAAAAGTAAGCATGCAGAACTGAATGTTTTGAAAACAAAAAATTACTTGGAATAATGAAAAAAAAAAATTATTCCAAATTTTTTTTATATATATGTTTATAGATATGAGAAGTAGGAGAATGAAGTGTGAACACCCACCACGCTACCTAAGGTCAATGTTGGTGCAAACACCCAGAAGTGAAGCTCTTTCTCCACCTTTGCCAATAACACTATTGGATATTGAATTATCTCCAAATCCATATGAAATTTTTCATAAAAAGACACAGACAGGTAATGACTTATTATTTAAATTTTAAATCATATATTTTAGGTTTTGGCTTAAAAAGTTTTAGCATGCAATATTAATCAAGTTGCTAATTTACTTCTATTATCATTTTTTTCCTCATTATCTTTCTATCTTTATTTGAAAAAGAAGGCATCTAAGCTAAGGAGCCAGCCAATTTTTGGTTGAGCACCATGGACAACACTTTTTGATTGGTTCTGTCCAATTAGCAAGTACAACACAGTTGGTTCACCAAAAATGGGCTGGCATCTAAACTTACATTCTTGCTTTTCAAATAAAGATACAAAAAGAATGAAGTAAAATAGAAAGTTTATTTAAATTGCATGCACTATCTGAATCATGAAACTTAGAAATTGGGTTCTATGTCCCTTTTAATGATTATTATTATTGTTTTAAATAATATATCCTAGGTTTTTGATTTAATAGTTTTCTATCTTTATCTTTGTAATTACGTTCATAGATATTACCATGGAAGACATGGAAAATAGTATGGAAATGGAAGAATTTCAAAATCCTGATAGTGTGACAATATTTGAAGCCTTGACTTCAGATGATACTCAACCAAGGATAGAAGTTTTACCAACAATGATGGTAGATAAAGGTATGTTTCATACTCAGTAATCTTAAATCTAAGAAAATCAAAGTTTTAACTAATACATATTGTATATTTCAAATAGGAGTTGGCTCAGATGAAAGCTTTAAAGGAGTGGACATAAGTGTAGAAGCTAATATAGTAGATAACCTAGATAACAGCACATCAGGAGGTAATATTTGTGATGAAAAACCCTATCATACATTGAATATGTATATGAAAATTGAATTAAAATTTGCTTTGCATTTATTTTTCTACAGATTTATCTTCAACATCAACTATTGAAACTGCAGACAAAAGTACTCAGAGTTGTCTTGAAGATCATGTTAACCCCTTAATGACCGCAGCACTTTTCCATTTTCTGTCCGTTTGGGACCAAGGCTATTTTTACATTTTTGCGGTGTTTGTGTTTAGCTGTAATTTTCCTCTTACTCATTTACTGTACCCACACATATTATATACCGTTTTTCTCGCCATTAAATTGACTTTCAAAAGATACCATAATTTTCATCATATCTTATAATTTACTATAAAAAAACATTATAAAATATGAGGAAAAAATGGAAAAAAACAAATTTTTTCTAACTTTGACCCCCAAAATCTGTTACACATCTACAACCACCAAAAAACACCCATGCTAAATAGTTTCTAAATTTTGTCCTGAGTTTAGAAATACCCAATGTTTACATGTTCTTTGCTTTTTTTGCAAGTTATAGGGCCATAAATACAAGTAGCACTTTGCTATTTCCAAACCACTTTTTTTCAAAATTAGCGCTAGTTACATTGGAACACTAATATCTTTCAGGAATCCCTGAATATCCATTGACATGTATATATTTTTTTTTAGAAGACATCCCAAAGTATTGATCTAGGCCCATTTTGGTATATTTCATGCCACCATTTCACCGCCAAATGCGATCAAATAAAATTTTTTTTTCACTTTTTCACAAATATTTTCACAAACTTTAGGTTTCTCACTGAAATTATTTACAAACAACTTATGCAATTATAGCATAAATGGTTGTAAATGCTTCTCTGGGATCCCCTTTGTTCAGAAATAGCAGACATATATGGCTTTGGCTTTGCTTTTTGGTAATTAGAAGGCTGCTAAATGCCCCTGCGCAAAATACGCGTATTATGCCCAGCAGTGAAGGGGTTAATTAGGGAGCATGTAGGGAGCTTCTAGGGTTAATTTTAGCTTTAGTGTAGTGTAGTAGACAACCCCAAGTATTGATATAGGCCCATTTTGGTATATTTCATGCCACCATTTCACCGCCAAATGCGATCAAATTAAAAAAAACGTTAATTTTTTCACAATTTTAGGTTTATCACTGAAATTATTTACAAACAGCTTGTGCAATTATGGCACAAATGGTTGTAAATGCTTCTCTGGGATGCCCTTTGTTCAGAAATAGCAGACATATATGACTTTGGCGTTGCTTTTTGGTAATTAGAAAGTCGCTAAATGCTGCTGCGCATCACACGTCTATTATGGCTAGCAGTGAAGGGGTTAATTAGGTAGTGTGTAGGGAGCTTGCAGGGTTAATTTTAGCTTTAGTGTAGAGTTCAGCCTCCCACCTGACACATCCCACCCCCTGATCCCTCCCAAACAGCTCCCTTCCCTCCCCCACCCCACTATTGTCCCCGCCATCTTAAGTACTGGCAGAAAGTCTGCCAGTACTAAAATAAAAGATTTTTTTTTTTAAAAGAAAAAAAAAAAAAGCATATTTACATATGCTGTGTTTAGGATCCCCCCTTAGCCCCCAACCTCCCTGATCCCCCCCAAAACAGCTCTCTAAGCCTCCCCCTCTGCCTTATTGGGGGCCATCTTGGGTACTGGCAGCTGTCTGCCAGTACCCATTTTGCACAATCAAATGTTTATTTCTTTTTTATTGTTTTTATTTTTTCTGTAGTGTAGCTTCCCCCCCCCCCACGGACCAACCCCCACCTCCTAAATAACGAATAAGGTTTTTTTTAAACAATTACTGGTCCCACTTTTATTTTTGGGACACATTTTTTTCTGTAGTGCAGCAGTCCCCACCCGGTCCCTGCCCCGGCGCGCCCCCCGCGCGCGCCCCCCTCGTGCACGTGCGCGCGCCCCCGGACTTGCACGCCCACGATCCCGCCCCCCTCCACATGACCAGGGCCATCGATGGCCGCCACCCACCTCCCACACCGGCTCCCACCCACCAACGATACCGGCCATCGATGTCTGGTGCAGAGAGGGCCACAGAGTGGCTCTCTCTGCATCGGATGGCCATCTAAGGTTATTGCAGGATGCCTCCATATCGAGGCATCACTGCAATAACCGGAAAGCAGCTGGAAGCGAGCAGGATCGCTTCCAGCTGCTTTCCACACCGAGGACGTGCAGGGTACGTTCTCAGGCATTAACTGCCTTTTTTCTGAGGACGTACCCTGCACGTCCTCGGTCATTAAGGGGTTAAACAAAAAATTTCTAAAATTAGGGCAACTTTGGGAATGTTAATGGAGCAAGTAGATTTTTTATACCGTAAATATGTTATTTGATTTCATTTTTTGTTTTGTCATGATGATTGTCAGAAGAATGACAATTAATAACTGAGAAAAACTTTTGTGTTGAAGAATCAAAAGTGATTTTGAATTTATGTAAATAAACTTTTTTTTTGGGCTTAAAAAAATTTGTCTTTATTAAATAACATTTTAAACTTAAAGAACACAAAAAATAACTTATTAAACAATATATCGATGAAAAAAAATGAACAGTGACTAATATAGTGTTATAAATAATAAATTAAATGTTCACTCCAGACGTGGCCTCTTTGGGTCTGTTGTACCCTCCCTTTCACTGACAATAGCCAACAGAGATTGTAATGTCCTTTCACTGATGGTTAAAGCTCTGTTAATTTGCTGGTTTTTCTCTTCATCCACCCGCCTCTGCCACTGGAACATTTCTCTTTGCAGCTGTAATTTCTGCATTTCAATCTCATTCCTTTGCATTTCTATTTCAACATTTTTTTCTGACAGAGCAGCCCAGCGGTCAATATTAGTGTTAATAATATTTTGCATTTCTCTGTGGTCCTCTCTGTATTGCCTTGCAAGTGTCAACATTTCCCTCAATCCAACATCGGCCAATAGTCCTTCTGCCGGTGTATTGTCAATATTTAGACCACCTGTTTGCAGTGCAATTGGTGGTGCCTGTGTTTCAACAGGTTCCTCAAGGTTTCCCGGTGTGTGAATTTCATCTGGTTGCGCATCTCCAAAATCTTCAAGAATATCTGGAGTCTCACTTCCATCATGCCCTCCTGGTGGTTCATCTTGAATGGGATTTTCCACTATCGGCATGAGATTGATAGTGATCTCCCTTGATGAGTTTTCTTCTTCTAGATCAAGACATAACAAATTGTTAGTAAATAAAAATAAAATGTTCTAAAAACACTTGCAGAAATAGAATAGAAGGAGAGAGCAGATACAACCGTCATACACCAATTTAAGTTATATTATATATATATACATATGTGATACATACCATCAAATAATGGAGATGAATGTTCAATCGCTGGAAAAGACGTCCCAAATCACCTATAAAAAAATAAATAACATAAAAATAAATAAATAAATAAAATAAAAAGGTTTTTTAGTCAATGTAACCATATATTCAAACGCTATTACATTCAGTGAAATTTCTATTTTGAAAATTATTAATGGAAATGTACTTTGCAATTAACTGGACACTGAAGCAAAACTAATATTTTTGAGAATAAGATATATAGCATGGAATTTCAATCAACTTTCTTATGTAATACTATGATCAATTCTGAAAAAGAAAATAATGATAAATTTTAAAACCATCAGAAAGTTGCTTAAAATTGCATGCATGCTCTACACGAATCCTCATTTAAAAAAAAATTTGTACAGTTTCCCTTTCATGAAAATCTATGATCATTGCTATTTGTCCTTCAAATTACATTCCATCTGTAAAAGATCTCGAACTAGAATATGTCAATAATGACATTTGACATTTAAAAAAAAATAAAAAAAAATAAAAAAAAAATTGAGAGATAAAAGAGATAAAACACACAACATTGAAATTATTCATTTGTAAAGTACTTACCAGTTGCTCTACCAACACCAGTTTCTGGAGTGCTGGTCCTTAGATCAGGAAGTGTGTCCGCCGAGGAAGTTGTGTGTGTAACATTAGATGTGGAGCGTATTAATTGTCCATGTGTAAAACTGGCCGAAGGTCTGGAAACAGCTGAACTGGGTGGTCTGTAAACCGCAGAAGATGAAGTAGAACAAGTGGGCACTTCGTTACTCCTCACAGGCTCTGCTTGTGTTGTTGGCGTCGCTTTAAAAAAAAAAAAAATACGTTAGGTTTATTTTTATTTCTAGTTGAAACTGAAAGCTAAAAGTGTTAATAATAATAATTACAGCAGTGAATGCAGGCTCAATCATTAAAGGGACATGCCAACCACCTTTTTTATGATTTGGAAAGAGAATGCAGTTATAAACATCTTTATAATTTACTTATATTATCTAATTTGTTTTATTCTCTTGATATTCTTTGTTGAAAAGCATTTGATTGCTGCACAAAGAAGCCTCGTGTGATTGGCTCAACATGTGTATTTATTTTTCTTCAACTAAGAATATCTAGAAAATGAAGCCAAAGAAATAATGGAAGTAATTTGTAATGTTGTTTAAATTTCAATTCTCTATCTGAATCATTAAAAAAAGATTTTGGGTTTAGTGGCCCTTTAAAGGGACATGAACAAATATAATTTCCTTTACAAATTGCATAAGAAAATGCTTTTTCAAAAATATTTAATTGTATTATGTTTTTGCCTTCATTGGATTTTTATACTTTGATGAAAAGCAAATCTATACAGGCACAGTAAATGATCATTGGTTGATGCACATAGATGGTTCATGTGACTGCGTCAACTATGTGCATAGCTATATCTGAAAAAAGTATATGTTTATAAAGCGGAGAACAATTTTGAAAGATGTTAAAAATAATATTCTATAGTCAAATAACGCAACATGGAAGTCAATAGATCAGAAATTTAAGAAGGCATGTGATCTGGGGTTAGTCTCATGATTAATGTCGGACATACAATATTATTTTATTTCTATTGTCATTATCTCTTTAAGGTTTCTATGCAATACTGGTTTGAAAATAAACACATGGGTGTTATCTTTAGGGATCACTATATTAATAATCAACAAATCTTTAGTTCCGTTAGACCTTTAAAAAAAAGGCAGTATAACAACCCTATTATTGTACAATCCCTTATACATATATGCGACATAAATGATTACAGTATTTGGGGCCTAAATGGCTTGTACAATCCCTTATACATTTTTTTTTTTTTTAAACTTTTATTTTTTCAAACCAGCAAAAAAAAATCGTACAGACAATGTCCGTGTCTATGACCAAAAACATGGGTCCAGACGTCGGTAATAAAACAAATACATTGACCCAGCCTTTATGTTGATAACTGACACAAAACTGGTGTTACATCATGTTCTGACAATCCTAATACTGGAATTTCTATTTCTATTAACTTAAAAGAGAAAAAAAAAAAAAAAAAAAAAAAAACTAAAACCCACAGAGAGAAGAAAAAAAAAAAAAAAAACACACACCCCCCCTCCCCCCTGTTCATCCGGGTTGACTTTATCTTTGCTCTGCCCAATATGGCGGGAGAAAACCTGTGACTATGGCTATATCAAAAAACTCAGATTTGCGTAAGGGGTGAATAATCTGTAATTGCGTTGTAAGTGGGCGAGATTTTATAAGTTTTAGCCATTTATTAAAAAAACTTCTAAATTGTTTTTCACTACTTGGATCTAATTGATATTGTTCTATCGTAGTTTGTTCATACATTTTTTGTACAAACTCTACAATATTCGGTGCTTTAGCTGACTTCCAATGTAGCAGAATTATATTCCTAGCCACCAGGATGGCCGTATTAATAAAATCTCTGTCTTTCTTTCCTTCTTGAGAGGTTGAATTAAATAGGAAAAAGATTGTTTTTGCGAGCAAAACCGCTTTTTGATGCGTAAATTTGTTTACCCAAAAGTTAACTCTGTTCCAAAATCTGGCAATCTTTGGGCAGGACCAAAAACAGTGTAGCATATCTGCCTTCGGGAATTTGCAATGGAAACAATTACCTGAACACTTTTTATCCCATTTGGCTAGAATTACCGGAGAGATATAGGAAAAATTTTGTATTTTGCTATGGGACTCTTTCCATGTTATATTATTACTGCCTGTTAATAGAATACTTGTTTTAATATCATCTATTTCTGTATCTCGCAGCACTCTCTGCCATTTGGAGAGAATTGACTCCAGGTGTTGTTGACCGTATTTTAACATGATCATCTTATACCAGCTGGATATTGAATAATATCCACTCTTAAACATTCCAATACCAGATTCGATTATTCCTAAGTCTCGTACGATGTGTGGGTATTGTGTCCCATGCAGAATATAATGTCTGATTTGGAGGTACGCGTAGAAGTAATGTTTTGGGAGATCAAATTCCCTTCTGATACTTTCAAAGGTTTTCACAACGCCCGTGCTTGGTTCTAGTAGCTGGGCAACATACTTCAGGCCCCGCAGACGCCAGCCCTGAAATATACCGGGAGAAAGTCCCGGTACAAATCCAGGGTTACCTGTTATGGGGAGATATTTGGAAAAGGTATAACTTAACCCAAGTTCCCCACAAAATTTTTGCCAAGCTATAATTATATTGTAAGTCACCCTCAAATTACTGATACTGGATGGTAGACTGCTCAACGGCATGTGAAGAATTGCTTTTAACGAAAAAGGTCTAATCATTCCCTCCTCTAAGTCAAAGAGGGTGAAATGATTGGCTTCGGTTATCCAGTCTACTGCAATCTTAACCAAGGTAGCCCAATTGGTTACTTTGATATTTGGGAGTCCAAACCCTCCTGAATCCTTGTTTTGTTGCAAAAATCGTATAGATAGACGTGGTCTCCCTTTTCCCCATAGCAGACCTGTGCATAGTTTATTAAAGAGTTGTACGTCTGAGTTTTCCATTATTATTGGTAGATTTTGCATTATATACAAGAGACGTGGAAACATGAATGTTTTTAATAAAGTAATTTAAGCAGACAAAGAAATTGGAAGTGACTTCCACTTATCTACCATGGACGTGGCTTCCCCAAAAAATTTTGTATAGTTAAGTGCATACCATTTTTTGGGGTTGCCAGACAAATAAATCCCTAAATACTTAATATGATCTACTATCTGAAAGGGAAAATCCCTTAAACTGTCTTTCCTCTTATAAATCCATAAAAGTTCTGATTTGTTTTGATTAACCTTGTAACCAGAAAACAGGCTGAACTCCTTTATTATCCCCAAGAGAGTGGGTATACTATCTTTAGTTTTCGATAGAAATAATAGGAGATCATCCGCATATAACGATAGAGTGAGTTTGGTGTCCCCCAAAGAGATGCCTTCCAATTCTTGTTTCAAACGGGTCGCGAGAGGTTCAATTGAAAGATTGAAGAGAAGTGGCGACAGAGGACACCCCTGTCTAGTTCCTCTCGCTAACGTTATTTTTGAAGAAAGACCCCCATTAATTAGTAGATAGGAGCAAGGGTTATTATATAATAGTTTTATAAAATTTAAAAAGCCCCCTGTTAATCCAAAATGCTTTAAGGTAGTAAATAGGTGGTTCCATTCTATTGAATCGAAGGCTTTCTCCGCATCAAGCGTCAATAGCGCCAAATCTACTTTGGGAGCCTTACCACCATCTTGCACTCTATTCCAAAAATGGTCTATTGTTAACAATGCTTTGCGTATGTTTTTAGTTACGCTTCTACCTGTCATAAAACCCGTCTGGTCTATATGAATTAGATTATTCATACACTTTTTCAGTCTGTCTGCCACTATATGAGTAAGAAGTTTGTAATCATTATTCAATAACGAAATAGGGCGATAGTAGCCTGGGAGCTCTAAATCTTTGTCTTTTTTGGGAATAAGGGTCACGACCGATGTGGTAAAGTATAGTGAATCCATTCTGTTATTAGTATAGTATTTATTAAATAGTTCTACTAATGTTTCCGGAATATTGTCTATCAGTATTTTGTAGAATTCGGTTGGTAATTGATCTGGCCCGGGGGCTTTATTCATTTTTAATTTCTCTATAGCCGTCACCACTTCTTCTATCAAAATTGGCTGGTTCAGTTCTTGTAATTGCTCCAGAGATACTTTGGGTAAAGTGATTTTGCTCCAAAATGCCTCCTTAGCCCTATCTTCTGTTTTTTGAGCTGAATAAAGCTCTTGGTAATATTCATATAGAGCCTCCCTGATCTCAAGTGGCGTTGTATGCCTTTTATTATTCTTGGTTATACATGGGATATTGTCTCTCCCTTTCCCTGCTTTAATGATTTTAGCCAGAAGTTTAGCCGACCTCCCGTGATGACTCTTAAAAAAGGCTTTTGCTTTGAGATCTTCCCTTTGTCCCTTCTGTTTAAGGAAGGTATCCCTCTCAGCTTTAGCTTTCTTATAATTATCCCACGCATTGGCAGAGTGGTTAGAAATGTATGTTTTATATGCATTCCTTACTTGGTTGGTCAATTGGAGGTTTCTAGCAGAGGTTTTTTTCTTCCATTTAATCATGTATGCTCTGATCTTTCCGCGAAGAACCGCCTTCGCTGCTTCCCAAAATATTTCTATTTTGTCTATGTATCCCCTATTAAACCCTGCATACTCTATCCATGCTTGCTTTAAAAAATTCCTAAACTCATTATCCTGTATAAGATATTTGGGGAAGGAAAAAAAGTTTTGCTCGGCTAGTTTCTTGACCCCTTCCACTTCTAGGCTAATTATAGCGTGGTCTGAAATTACTATATCTTGAATGGTGGGTTTTAGATCTAGCTTAACCATGCTATCTGATATCAAAAAAAGATCGATACGGGAAAAACTCTTATATACTTTAGATTCGCAAGAGAATGCTTTTACATCTGGGTTATTTATTCTCCAGATGTCGTAAAGGTTTAGTTTATTCATAAAATTCCTAAAAACTTTTCTCTCCCTGTTTCTCTCCTGCATGTTTGTGCCTGATTTACTTCTGTCTAGATAAGGGCATATAGTCATATTGAAGTCTCCTGCTATAATTAGATTTTGATTTATATATGGAAAGAGTTTAATATATAAGCCGTCCCAGAATTTGGTATCTATGACGTTCGGGGCGTATATGTTACACAGTACATATATTACTCCCCTGTGTTCTATCTTAACAATGAGAAATCTACCGTTTAAATCAAGTTCCTGCGACAGGATCGTATATGACAATTTTTTAGAAAAAAGGAGGGCCACTCCTCTTTTGCGCGCTGAAACGGGAGTAGCAATTACTTTTCCAACCCATTTACATTGCAATTTAGGGATCTCTTTAATCTTGAGATGTGTTTCTTGTAAAAAAACCACATCAGGATGATGTTGTTTAAGTTGTTTTAAAATAATACTTCTTTTGGGTGGGGAGGTTATTCCCCCCACATTCCAAGAAAGAAAATTCAACATTTATTTGAAGCAACGAACTTTAACATAGTGTCGGTGAACAGGAAGGAAAGGGAGGGAAAAAAAAAAACAAAACAAAAAAAAAAAAAAAAACAAAAAAAAAAAAACAAAAAACAAAAACACAACAGCGCCCCTAAAAAAGAAAAACATCAAAAACCCCATTATGGACATATATGTCTAATATCTGGGACCTTTTCTTGACCTACCACTCAATCTAAGTTAGTGATTTTATGAAGTCTTTAGCTTCGTGAGGATTATTTAAAGTATAGCTTTCGCCCTTTGCGTTTACAACTATTTTTGCAGGATACAACATTCTTGCCTGAATGCCTTTCTTAAAGAGCATCGAACAATATGGGGCCATCTCTCTCCTTTTAAGTGATGTTTCTACCGAAAAGTCTTGAAACAACATGATTTTATCTTGACCATAAATCAAAGCATTGGATTTCCTGAAATGACTCATCAGTGTAATCTTGTCTTGAAAACATAAATATTTAACCAGAACTGGCCTGGGTTTAGTAGTACCATCTGTGTTAGAACGTGCCACCCCCAACCTATGGGCTCTTTCAACTATGAATGGCTTCTCAGCATTTTGGATGCCCAGCAGTTGGGGTAATACCACTGCCGCAAAATTAACTAAATCTTGTTGTTCAATCGTTTCAGAGAGACCTATGATTCTAACATTATTTCTGCGGGAGCGGTCTTCTAAATCCTCCAACCGTGAATGTAACGCTTTAATTAGCTCCCCTTGTTTTTGAATAATTGTATCTTGTACCCCAGCTTGGTCTTCCAGATCAGAGACCCTAGATTCTACTTCAGCAAAGCGTGTTGAAAATTGTCTTACTTCTCCAGCCAGATCTGAAATTTCAGCTTTAAGTATATTGAATTGAGGCATAATCAGGTCTGCGATCTGGTTGATCAAGATTTGTTTATCTGCATTTAAAGAAACTGGAGATTGGATCTCTAGACTATTCTCCATCTCGCTGCTCTTAGCCTTTTTTTCCCTTTGCTTTGCCGGCATAGCTGGCGATCTATTTTTACCCTGAGTGACAAACCTTTCCATAAAATGCAATCAAGAAATACAGTGTAGTGAAAAAAAAAAAAAAAAAAAAAAAAAAAGAGCACCCCGCCAACTCCTCTATAAAACAGTGAAACAACAATCATGTGAAGAAAAAAAAAAAAAAAAAAAAAAAAAAACCAATGGACCAAGTGTTAAATGTATATGTATGTAAACCTATACACAGACCTGTATATATCTATATCTCTACATACAAATAAACACATACAGTGATAAAAGTGTCTCTCTTAACTTGTGAAATTCCTAGTATATTGTGTGTGTGCTGCTGTCAACAGCGCAGCACTTCTGAAATAGGTATATCTTGTGTCTAAATATCTATCAGTGCTTTAAATTACACATTGATTCTGTGTCGTTCTTCCAGTTACAAACTCCTTATTCCTAGTGTAAACAGTCAAAGTGTAGTGCCACCACAACCCTAAATTATTATCGACAGCTATCTATTATTGTTGCAGCTCTAAAAAAAGGGCAATAAGGGAGGGAGAAAAAAAAGAGAAGAAAAGAGAAAAGGGAGAAAGAGAAGGGGAGAGAACACAATATGCAGCAGAAAGCCAGGCTTCTATATAAAAAAAAAAATCCAATCAAATTCAGTCCAAAGTTCCCAGACCGTAGTAAAGAAGCCACTCGAACCAGTCTAGTTTATAGAAATAGTCTATTTAGTTTAGGGGGTCTCCCTGTATCGTCCCAACTTAACTTGACATCCTTCTCCTGGGCTTTATCTTCTCCACTTTAACTTCCTTAGGCTCAGTTGCTATCTGCCTAATATAAAACCTTATATTCTATTCTCGGAGAGTATTTAGTCACAGTTGTTTTACCAGGGCTTAATACAGCGCTTGTGTCCCCACTTCGCCAGATCGGCAGTTCACAGAAAGCATTTTCTTGTTGAGTATCTAAGGGGGGTGCATGCCTCTTCCATCAGAAACTTGCCAGCTTCCTCAGACTAACGGCTCCAGGGTAGTGCTTTAAGTCTGCCCAGGTTTAACCTCTCTCTTTAAAGACGCCCGACCATGCAGAGACAGCGCCCACCCTTGTTAGTTATACACTTTCAAACCAGCAAAAAAGAAACAATTCTACTCAGGTGAGGCTGCTAATTTCACCGTTTCAGTGGGACTACAAATAGAGGGAAACACGCTTTTAATACAAACTCACCCCGGTTCCAATCTCCGGCTTTCAGACAAAGCAGTAGCAGTTTTCTGCCGGGGCAAGCGTCGCTTCAAACTGTTCAGCGCAGTAAGCTTTTGTCCCCTATGTGTCCCACCTCCACTTTTCGCGGAGGCGGCTCCAAGCGTTCACTCACCCGCTCTGCTGGGACTGTTCACGTCGTCTCGCCGGCTGTAGGTAATGCTCTGCTTCACATGCACCCCTCCCGGACTTAGCACCAGAGAAAGCCTGAGACCTCGATCTTTACTATGTTCCGCTCTGGAACCACCATACTGCTCGTGCAGGTTTCTTTCTAGTCAGATATCGGCATCTCTCTGACCATCTTGCTGGCTCCGCCTGCTCTTGGGCTGCCCTCCTTTACCGTCCAGAGTGTCAGCAGTCTCCCCAAAGTGGAGGTCAGTTTATGCACAGGGGTTTTCCAGGCCTTAGCGACTTGGCCCACTTCAACGGCTAATGAGCTTCCGACTCGCCACTGTGTCTCTTAGCTCAAGTGTGTGGTTACTCGGCACAAGAGTCTTGGCGTGGAGGGATAAGATGGCTTGTATTCACCCGCTACTGTCGGGTGCTCTGTTCACAGGTGCTCTGTTCACAGGTGCTTGCACAGGTGTTTGCAAGGCCCCTCCTCAAACGGAAGTTCCTGAAGATTCTCACGTTTTGATCCTGTAGTGTCAATCACTGACCTGCTCACAATCCCTTATACATATATGCGACATAAATGATTACAGTATTTGGGGCCTAAATGGCCTATATAGATTCGGATACTGAAGCGTAAGAAGTCAGATAATGTTATTTTAAAGAAATATATATTGGAGACAATGACCTATCATAATTTAAAAAAAAACATTTACGTCAACTATGTTGTACATTTACCTCTTAAATCACTGTCACAATCATCCGTTATGCCAGTGATGATCTCTGGTCCCAGACGCTGAACAAGCTTCTGCTCATAATCATTGAGGTCTGCCACATATGCTGGTCCACCTCCGGTAGCACGTGCCAAATTTTTTTCTCTGGCCAATTTAGCTTTAGCGAAGCGTTTAATGTCGTTGTAACGCTTCTTCAGCTGATCGACATCCTTTTTTCCTGGACCCTGGGCACTAACAGCGTCGCTGATCCTTTGCCAGATCTGCTTCCTCCTAGAAAAATTTGTCTGTTTGACACGACATCCAAACAAATAATCATAAGAGTCAATAATCATGTCAATCAAAACGACGTTTTGCTGATGAGAAAAGTGAGGATTCTTGGATTTTGAAGCGGTTTCAGATCCAGATGAAGCCATATCGAAATTGTAAATAAAGATCACAAAAACGAGCGCTCTGTAATTACTCTCCAAAAATTTTGGAACAATAATAAAGTTGTTTAGAAAAGTTGTACATTTATAGGAGCAAAATTCTATTCCCGCGACTACTATGACGTTCATGACACCTTACATGTCACGTGTTAACAATTGGCCAGACAATTCAACTGAAAGTTAAGTACATCAGCTTAGTCGCGGCGAGCGAGGCGTCAAATTTATCAATATTCCGCCACTGCTCGCGGCGGGCTAGACGTGTCTATTTATTGTGGGATTATTAGTACATAGCTACAGAGGACACCATTTCGCCCGCGGCGAGTAACGGCGAGTTTAGCCGCGTCTAAAATGACGGATGAATTGACGTCTTAGTACATGGAGCCCTTAAGCTTTTATATTTTGATTATCACTGTACTCTTTCAAGGTCCAAAAGTGATCGTTTTTATCATTTGATTTCCTCTCTGTGTAATTTATATTCAACTGGGCCCATGAGTGAGCCTCTGAGTAATGAGAGGAATTAGCAATGTTTAAAAAGCTATTCCAATTTCTTATGTCTAGTTCATTTATCGTTGCCTTAATTATTGCTCTCTTATTTGACAGCTTTCTGTCTTGAATAGAAATGTCCTATTCAAATATGTCATATTATAATAACATATGATTTCCTATCAACATTGATGTAAACTTTTTGCATACTGTTGTAAATTCTAACAACCTCAATAAAAATTATTAAATAATAACAAAAAATAGAAATTATATTTTCTTCTAAGTGAAGAATATAGGTATGACAGGTATTTGTATTAAAAAAAAAATAACAAAAAAGGATCTGTGTGTACATACATATTTACACATATAAACATATAAATAGACGTATAAATATACAAATACAAATATATGGACACATACAATATATATATATATCCCTTTTAAATCCTTTTTTTACATAAAAAATAAATATAACACACACACACACACACACACACACACACATATATATATATATACACACACAACCCTTGCCTTATTTGTATCTGTATGTAAAGCATTTGTTTCTGTCTTCATATAGGGGTCATTTTATCAAAATGTGAATAATGAAATTCTCACGTTTACCACAAATAAAACCCCTAAAATAGCATCCATATTTGCACTGTTTGCTAAGGGAGTAGCATGTCTTTAGATGTGTCAACAAGTTGACTAATTCAAAAGTTTTCTTATTATGCAAATGAGTTGTTTGGAAATGCCTAATTTCTCCATAGGTTTTCATTAGGACATTTAAATGCCAATATTTATTCACATTTCTCAAATATTTATGATTAGGTAAATAAAATGGCATGATGCATTCACATGTTTTATATTTCTCTGATTTCTAGTTGGCGAGACAGAGAGCCATATTTCACTTTTTCTTGAGATGTGCATGGAAAATGTTCTGTTTTAACATTATGTATTGAACCCCTAGCTACCAAAATACGCAATAGCTCAGGTATTGCTGGGATCAAAATAGGACAGTTAACATATAAGGTAGCGTTATTTACAGATGACATGATACTAACCCTTACTAAACCTCTACTAAATTTCCCCCCATTATATAAAATTATAAATAATTTTGGGAAAATTTAAGGTTACAAAATTAATGATTATAAATGTGAAGGTCTAAGTATACTTCTCCCCTCTGAAACAAAAAAATTACTTGAAATAAACTTTGGATTTAACTGGACTAAAAAGGGTCTTAAATACCTTGGATTTCTCCTTTCTCACAATGAACACTCCTTATATTCCCTTAACTATAAACCGATATTTACACAAATTTGACAGCTAATGACCAAATGGTCTAAAGAGAACATTTCTTTTTATGGCCGAATTATAGTAGCTAAGATGAACATCTTACCCAAACTTTTATATCTTTTTAGATCCCTGCCAGTTTAGATCCCTGTTGCCGAACTCAACCAAGCTCAAAGATAAATCCTCAAATTCATTTGGGGAGGCAAGAAACCATGCATTAGCAAAACTATCCTCACTAAACACAGATCAGGAGGTGGTCTAGGAGTTCCACAGCTGACAGCATACTATTATGCAGCCAGATTGGCACAAACGTCCCTGTGGCACAATGATGATATTAGATTTAGTGTAAACCAATCCTATATGCAAACTACTCTGGTCAGAAAAACTGATACGACCGCCGAATTGGAAATCTTTTCCCTCTAAAGCACATACAGTCTACTTATGGGATAGGCTGAAAAACACATATTCCTTGATTTCACAACGTTTCCGGGCTACTCCTTTAGACTTCTTGGCAAACCCCTTACCAATCTTAGTATTAAACAAGTGGGCCAACAGAGGCTTGTACCGAATCGCCGATACCCTTTCATACACCCAATATACTGACTGAGGTCCTATCGACAAGCATAGTTGGTTCCATTACCTTCAGCGTAGATTTAGAGTACAAAATGTTCTACAATCACAACCTCCAGGTCCTCCGACTAGATTTGAGTTATTGTGCCTCTCTAAAAGCAGACCTAAGGTTGCCATAGCTCAATTATACCATACATTTTATACCCCTAGTGGAGCAAACAAAGAAAGATGTATGCAGTCTTGGGAGGACACCAACATTAATTGGTCCACAAAAGAATGGGTATCTACATTACAGAGAGATTGCTCCTTCTCACTCAGTGTCACTTTAAAAGAAAACTATATTAAAATTGCTTACAGGTGGTACCTACACCCGACTCATTTATATCCACAAGCAGATGCCACAGGTAAACTGTGTTTTAGAGTTTTTTTGGAGAGGGGCACATATCTTCATATGTGGTGGCAGTGTAGGTCAGCAACACAGGTATGGTCTCAAACTTCGGAATTGCTAAGCATCATGTTCAATAAACAGATTCATCTTACCCCTACACAAGCTTTGTTGCATGATCCAATACCAGACTTTGCTTTAAATAATTGTAAGCTTGCTATGATGATTTGCACTGCACCTAGGCTATGTTTTGCATGGTGCTGGAAGAAAGAAATACCTGATTTCTCCATAGTCTTATGTATATTATTAAAAATAAAACATAAAAACCTATATACAATCTAAAAAGAGGAGCATAAAATCCAAACATCTACAATGCCAGAACAATTGGGAGTTAATGTGCAGAGTACATTTTCATCATTAAAGAATTTATCATTAAGAGGAAAGTATGTTGTTGAGGAAAATTTGATTTAAAGAGAAACTTTTTTTCTTCTTTCTTTACCTATACATAGCAGACAAATTGTTATCCAAAATTCTTTGTATATATATATGTAAAAACAATACATTTTTCTGACTTATCCCTATGTGATGTAAAAATCAGTTAATACAGATCAATAAAACAGACTCCAGTCAAAGTCTTTATTCAGACCCTTGGGGGTTAGACAGTCTAGTTTATGAATCCAGAACATCTCCCTAATTTTTAGGAGATGTTCTCTATCACCCCCCTCCTAGGTTCCATTACCTGGTCTATGACTAGAAATCTAAGCTGACTAATATTGTGACCTGCAGAGAGGAAGTGAGAGGACACTAGAGCCTCTTTGGTCCTACATCTTATGTTAGATTTATGTTCTGTTATCCTCTCCCTTACCTCTCTGCAGGTCTCGCCAATATAGATAAGTCCACATGGACACTTGATCATATAAATAGCAAAAGTTGTTCTGCATGTAAAGTATTTATTTATTACAAACTTTCTTCCACTGGTTGGATGATAAAAGTTTTTCCCTTTTATCATACTTTCATGTTTTATTAAAAGAGGGTTTGGCTACTTTGGATGATTCTGAGACTCCTGTTGTAGTTAATCCTAAGAAATCTAGTAAGCTTAATAGATTCTATGATGTCTCTTCCTCTACGGAAGTGTGTCCTGTTCCAAATCGTGTAACAGAAATTATTGCTCAGGAATGGGAAAAAACAGGGATTCAGTTTTCCCCATCTTCAGTTTTTAAGAAGATGTTTCCTATTGCTGATTCCATTATGGATTCTTGGTGCATGGTGCCTAAAGTAGTACGATCCCTATAGAGGATAGTTGCTCTTTTAAGGATCCAATGGATAAGAAGCTGGAGGTATATTTGAAGAAGATGTATGTGCATCAGGGTCTTCAATGGCAACCTGCAGTTTGTATTGCCACAGTGACAAGTGCAGCATCTTATTGGTGCAATGCTTTAACTGAATCTATTTTAGAGAAGACTACGTTGGAGGAAATTCAGGATAGGATTAAGGCTCTTAAACTAGCCAATTCTTTTATTTCTGATGCTAATATGCAAGTTATTAAATTGGAGTGCAAGCTGTCTGGTTTCTCTGTCTTGGCTCGCAAGGCTTTGTGGCTTAAGTCTTGGTCAGCTGATGTTTTCTCCAAGTCTAAACTTTTGAGTAAGACTTTGTTTGGGCCTGGACTGGCAGAAATAATGTCTGATGTTACGGGTGGAAAAGGATCTTCTGTTCCTTTCATAATTTCAAAGGTCAAAAGCCTTCCTCTTCCGCTTCCAAACAGGAACAATCCAAGTCTTCTTGGAGTCCCAGTCAGTCCTGGAGCAAGGGGAAACGATCTAAGAAATCCTCTGCTGAGTCTAAGTCAGCATGATGGGTCAGCCCTCAGTCCGGATTCAGATCAAGTGGAGGGCAGACTTTCCCTGTTTTATGAAAAGGGAGTGGGCATTTTTTCTCAGGGTTGCAAGAAAGAATTACATTTTCTCCCTCCCAGGGACAGGTTTCTCCTCTCAAGGTTATCTGCAGATCAGGTAAAAAGAGAGGCATTCTTGAACTGAGTTCAGGATCATTTCTCTCTGGGAGTGATTGTTCCAGTAAGGGAACAGGGTCTAGGATTCTTTTCAAATCTGTTTGTAGTTCCCAAGAAAGAGGGAACTTTTCATCCCATTTTAGATCTAAAGTGTCTCAACATTCAGTCCATTCTTCCTTTGGTTCAGGAAGGTCAGTTCATGGTGCCCATAGACCTAAAGGATGCTTATCTTCATGTTCCTATTCACAGGGATCATCACAAATTTCTGAGATTCACTTTTCTAGACAAACGTTTTCAGTTTGTGGCTCTTCCGTTTGCCCTTGCCACAGCTCACAGCATTTTCTCAAAAATTCTGGGGGCGGTTTTGGGGAATCGCAGTGGTACCTTACTTAGACGAAATTCTGGTTCAGGCGCCATCTTTTCAACTAGCAAGCTCACATACAGAGATCTTGTTATCTTTTCTATGTTCCCACGGATGGAAAGTGAATCTGGGAAAGAGTTCCCTTGTTCCAGCTACAAGGGTGGTGTTTTTAGGGACTATAATAGATTCCCTATCTATGAAGATTTTGCTGACGGAGGTCAGGAAATCTAAAATTATCTCTGCTTGCCTCTCACTTCAGTCTACTGTTCGGCCATCTGTAGCCCAATGTATGGAAGTAATTGGTTTGATGGTCGCTTCCATGGACACCATTCTCTTTGCTCGATTCCATTTGAGAGCTCTGCAATTGTGCATGCTCAAGCAATGGAACGAAAACCATTCAGATCTGTCCCAGAGGATAGATCTAGATGTATTAATAAGAGATTCTCTTCCGTGGTGGCTGTCTCAGGGCACATGCTTCCGGAGACCTTCTTGGGTGATCATGACCACGGATGACAGCCTGTTAGGCTGGGGAGCAGTCTAGGACTTGTTAAAGGTGCAGGGATTATGGACTTGGGAGGAGTCTTGGAGTTGAGAGCGATTTACAATTCTCTGTTAAATTGGCCTCAGTTGGCTTCAGCCCAATTTATCAGATTTTAGTCAGACAATATCACCTCTGTGGCTTACATCAACCACCAGGGAGGAACTCGGAGTTCCTTAGCCATGAGGGAGCTGGCTCGGATTATTCAGTGGGCGGAAGTTCACGATTGTTGTCTTTCTGCAATCCACATTCCAGGAGCGGACACCTGGAAAGCAGATTTTCTCAGCAGACAGACTTTTTATCCCGGGGAGTGGGCTCTCCATCCGGAGGTGATCTCTAGGTTAACCCTCAAGTGGGGGGTGCTGGAGTTGGATCTGATGGCGTCTCAGCAGAATGCCAAGCTTCCAAGGTATGGTTCAATGTTAAGAGATCCGCAGGCAGCTCTGATAGATGCTCTGGTGGTGCCTTGGAGGTCCGGTCTAGTTTATCTGTTTCCTCCATTTGCTCTTCTTCCACGAGTCATTGCTCGTATCAAACAGGAGAGAGCTTTGGTAATTCTATTAGCTCCTGCATGGCCTTGCAGGATTTGGTATGCAGACCTAGTGAACATGTCATCTCTGCTTCCTTGGAGGCTGCCTCTGAGGAAGAACCTTCTAACTCAGGGTCCTTTCTTCAATCCAAATCTTGTTTCTCTGAAACTGACTGCTTGGTGAATGCTTAGTTTTGTCTAAATGTGTATTTCTGAATCGGTCATTGAGACCATGATGCAAGCTTGTAAGCCTGTTACTTGGAAAATTTACTATAAGGTATGACGTAAATACTTTTATTAGTGTGAATCTAAGGGCTACTCTTGGAGTAGGGTTAGGATTCCTAGAATTTTGTCTTTTCTCCAGGATGGTCTGGAGAAGGGGTTGTCAGTCAGTACTCCGAAAGGTCAGATTTCTGCTTTATCTATTCTGTTGCATAAGCTTTAGGCGGTCATTCCAGATGTTCAATTTTTTTGTCAGGCCTTGGTCAGAATCAACACACGTCTAGAATCCACCTGTAAGTGCTCAGTGCTCCTCTCCATCCCGACACTCCACACCAAACTCCGCCTGTCACATTTTTCACGCTGGTGTGCTTGTGATATTGTTCCCCATGGAAACCACAAAACTATGGGAACTTCTACACCGCTTCAAGGGTGCCCAGGGAGAACCGGAGACCTCATCGCCATCTCCAGAAGAAATACATGCACAAACTATAACGCCCTTGCACTCAATGAAGCGGAAAACGGACTTCAAAAAACCTTCTTTATTTCCATATTTCCATAAAAACAAAGCTTTAAGTGGTATAAAAGCCAAACACGTTTCGTTAGTTAAAATGCGTTTGACTTTTATAGCACTTGAAGCTTTGTTTTTATGGAAATATGGAAATAAAGAAGTTTTTTGAAGTCCGTTTTCCACTTCATTGAGTGCAAGGGCGTTATATTTTGTGCTTGGTCAGAATCAAGCCTGTGTTTAAGTCGGTTACTCCTCCTTGGAGTCTTAACCTTGTTCTTAAGGTTTTGCAGCAGGCTTCGTTTGAGCTAATGCATTCCATAGATATTAAATTGTTATCTTGGAAGGTTTTGTTTCTTGTTGCTATTTCTTCTGCGAGGTTGGTTTCAGAACTCTCGGCTTTGCAGTATGATTCTCCTTACCTTATCTTTCATGCGGATAATGTGGTCCTATGTACTAGGTTGGGTTTTCTTCCTAAAGTGGTTTTGGTTAGGAATATTAAGCAGGAAATTGTTGTTCCTTCTCTCTGTCCCAATCCTTTTCTCATGAGGATCGTCTGTTGCACAACTTGGATGTAGTGCATTCTTTAAAATCCTATTTACAGGCGACTTAAGATTTTTGCCAGTCTTCTGCCCTTTTTGTTTGTTTCTCGGGAAAGCGTAAGGGTCAGAAGGCTACTGTTACTTCTCTTTCCTTTTGGTTGAGAAGTATGATTCATTTTGCTTATGAGACTGCTGGACAGCAGCCTCCTGAGAGAATTACAGCTCATTCCACTAGGGCTGTCTCGTCTTCTTGGGCTTTCAAAAATGAAGCTTCTGTGGAACAGATTTGCAAAGTTGCAACTTGGTCTTCTCTGCACACTTTTTCAAAATTTTATAAATTTGATACGTTTGCCTCAGCTGAGGCTTCTTTTGGGAGGAAGGTTCTTCAAGTGGTGGTGCCTTCTGTTTAGGTCCACCTGTCTTTTTCCCTCCCTAGTCATCTGTGTCCTCTAGCTTGAGTATTGGTTCCCACTTGTAATTGAGGATGTCGTGGACTCACCATATCTTAGGAAAGAAAACATAATTTATACTTACCTGATAAATTTATTTATTTCCGGATATGGTGAGTCCACGAACCCACCCTTATATTTAAGACAGTTATTTTTTACTAAACCTCAGGCACCTCTACACCTTTGTATTATTCCTTTTTCCATTTCCCTTCGGTCAAATGACTGGGGATTATGGGAAGGGGAGTGGTATTTAAAAGCTTTGCTGTGATGCTCTTTGCCATCTCCTGCTGGACAGGAGAGATATTCTCACCATATCCGGAAATAAATACATTTATCAGGTAAGCATAAATTAAGTTTTTCTTTATATGTGAAAAACTAATAAAAATTATTTAAAATATATATATATGTATATAGGTTTTTACCCATTATGGCTGTCTCTACTGGAAAAGAAGTTGCAGGAGATGAAGGAGAGAGGCAGCTTGTGAAGAAAGGAGAGTTCAGTGAGTCTTGTTTTGGAGTGAGGTCAAGTCTAGAGATGTCATGGAAACCATTAGGGGATATAGACTGAACAGAGAGGCTCTGACTGATCTGTAAAGTCTAATTGCTGATGATCTGGAGCCTCTGACAGCAACAACTGATGCTCTAATTGTGATTTTAAAAGGATTGGCTGCTGTTCATCAGTAAGTCAGTAAGCTGTGTTGTTTTGGGTATCAGGCTTCCTTTTCTCAACACCTGAACACTGTTCGTAAGGCTCTGTTAAAGCATCCTAAAAAATATCTTAATTTCCCACCTACACCAAAGGGATGACAAAACCTTAAAACTAATTTGTTGCTGGTATTACTAATATCTTTGGAACAATTATCCATTCACTTGTGGCATTGAGACCACAGTTCAGAAACAAGAAGCATTTCCATTATTGCATTGACCAGGTGGTCTGTGATGCCAACTTAAAAATAATATGTGCTAGATCTAATTTTCCTGGGTCTTGTAATGGTTTTAATATATATTGCAGCAGTCTGTTTTATATAGAAAATTTGATCCTGAAGTGATTCGTGATGGATGGCTGTTAGGTAATTATGGTTTGTATGTGTGTCTGAGTCATATCTGTATGTATCACTCTAGCTGTTTTGTTCTGTTTTTCTGTTTCAACATATGTCTGTCAGTGTCACACTCTGATTTTATTACAAGAACAGAGACTCATATTTTGCTTTACTTTTCATTTTACTGTTCTGACAGCTTTTAAAAGAAATTAAAACATTAAAGGGACACTGAACCCAATTTTTTTCTTTCATGATTCAGATAGAGCATGCATTTTTAAGCAACTTTCTAATTTACTCCTATTATCATCTATGCTAAGTATCCAGACAATTTTTGGTTCAGAACGATGGACAGCACTTTTTATTGGTGTTGTCCAATCAGCAAGGACAACCCAGGTTGTAAACCAAAAATGGACCGGCTTCTAAACTTACATTCTTGCATGTCAAATAAAGATAGCAAGAGAATGAAGAAACATTGATAATAGGAGTGAATTAGAAAGTTGCTTAAAATTGCATGCTCTATCTGAATCATGAAAGAAAAAACTTGGGTTCAGTGTCCCTTTAATAACATTTACAAAACAGTGATAAAAACAGTAAAAACTTAGGGCTAGATTACGAGTGGAGCGTTAACAGTTACACACAAGAGAAAAGGGGTTTATCGCAAGTTTTTCGTGCACGTTGGGCTTTTTGCTCATATTACAAGTTAAAATTAAATGCAATCGCTTGAGCACAATTGAAGTTAACTCGCGTTGGGTTAGCACAACCTCAGAGCTATGGTTAACTGTGTCACAAAAAAGTGTAATAAAACAGAGCATTAATACATTACAAAGTACAGTTACACTCATAATACCATTCAATAAACATTATTCAAAACAATACTGCACAACAAAGTTATAATGGATTAAAGATTTGAGGTCTCTGATGTTAGAAAGAAAAGGCAACCAAAGGGCGTTAACATTGAGATAAATACATATACATGTCTAAATATGGCTATGTACATATATATATATATATATATGTATACTGTGTGTGTATGTACAAAAAAATGATTCCAAAGTGAAGCAGCAGTTAAAAAAGTTTAGCAAATCCTTTATTCCTTTAAAACAATGCAAAGGACATACAGCAACATGGAGGTGATTCAAGCAAAAGAACTCTGTGTGTGTATGTGTATATATATATATATATATATATATATATATATATATATATATATATAAGCATCCAAAAAGAACAACTGCCTGGGTGCAGACTTACAAGTAATACATCAACCGAAAAAGATGCACTCACAGGGCTTTTAAAAGTGAAGTAAAAAAATTACTTTATTAGGAACGTTTTCGGGGATCTAGTCCCCTTCGTCAGCATAAAACAACAGTGAATGTGTCAAACATTTATAATGTGCATAACAAACATCACATTTTGAAAATTTGTACCTGTGGGGAAATTGTGATGCGTCTATCGTATTTTACCACAGTTACATAGATGATATTTTTCTGATATGGCGAGGGGGCCTGGATGATCTCCATACGTGGTTTGATACATCCAATAATACAGACACGATGGTCAGGTTCAAGATGACTTCTAACGAACAAAATATTAGTTTCCTAGACCTAAACATATTCAAGACTGAATACAAACTAGGGACTACACTTTATAATAAACCGACGGATAGGAATTCTATACTACGAGCAGATAGCTGTCACCCCCAGCCCTTCTTAAGGGTATTGTGAAGTCCCAAATGATCAGGACCAAACGCAATAATTCAGACAACTTAATAGGAGTCTCCCAGTTGACTGGGATGGTTGAGAAATTTGCCCAAAGGGGCTATAAACCGCACCTAATCAAGGGAACTATTGAGGAGGTTGCACAATTCACACAGTTGGATCTTCTTACTAAGAAACCCAGACAAGAATCAAAGGAAAAACTGATTATGGCAACTACCTTTTCACCTACTATTAAAAAAAACAGGACATGTTCTTCGGACACATTGGCCCATAGTGGCCACGGATGCTAAACTGTCCTTTGCAAGAAATATGACACCAATGGTAGACTATAGAAGGGGTACGAATTTAAGGGACCTGTTGGTCAGAACAGACCCTAAACCCAGCTACAAAAGTGGGTCCAAGATAAACATCAAAGGTTCATACCGATGTTTAGGCTGTACTACCTGTAATGGGCTCATAAATGCTAAATCCTTTCATCATCCACATACCAATAAGAATTATGTTATTAGACACTCAATAACTTGCACAACTACATTTGTTGTGTATCTCCTAGTATGTCCATGCTCCCGATTTTATGTGGGAAAGACATCAGGGACCCTGAGGGAGAGGATGGCAAACCACAGACATGCCATCAGATTGGCACTCCAGACTGGGGACTCCGAACAACCCATAGCGAGGCACTGTGCGCTGAGAAGGCATCCTGTGTCGTCCATCAGGTATACGCTCATCGACCATGACCCCCCATTGATAGGGGTGGTGACCGAAACAAAATATTGCTACAACGGGAAGCACAATGGATGTACCGACTAGGCACCATCTACCCAGGTGACCTGAATACGGTACCTGATTTCAAAACCCTCTTGTAGTGCTGTCTAAATGTGTGTTACAAACTTGGGGTACATCCCAGAGACACTATGACTCTGTGTAGCGGGTATTGGGGCTCCACTTGTTGGTGCCCGATACTACCATGGTCTCACAGCACAAGCCATGGGGAGCATTTTGTGTCCCTAGTGACCTGTGGAAGTCTGGTAGTCTTAGAATGGTTACCTATATATTACACACCTGACTGGCATTGTTTACTACGAGGTGAAACAAGTTTACTGGCTTGAAATTGTAGAACAATCTGCCTAGATGAGAGGCATAATGGACATTCCATATGTATACAGAGTTACTGTTCATTAATAAATGTACTGTGTATAGATGCTGATCATAATGCCTGTTGAGCAATATGTTATTTTCTGATATACATAGAATTAAGATATATGCAATAGCACATCTGTTCCTACAATAGTTGAGGTTCACCTGTTTAAATGAGGTATGCCGGCAAAGTATGATTTCAAATGTAGCAACATTTGTAATCTGAATATGGCAATACAGTCTATATGTGCATTATATGTATTATATGCACGTTCTATTTCTTTTTCTTTTCTTTTCCCTTGTTTTAAATAGTGTGGTCTAAAAAGTCCTGTGTTTTAATGTTTTTCTTTTTAATGTTTTTCTTGTCATCAGCGATGTATTTGGTAATGTTACTATTTCCTGGGATGGATGTGGCTTAGATTTCGTTTATGCTGTATATTAAACATCTGTCATAAAGGTGCTGCAAAATATGACATCCCATAATCTAGTTGAGGAGAACAAGTACACCGCACACTGAAGATTTCCGTGTAGCGGAGGTTTAAGATATAGAACTAACCTAAATTACTATATCCCCATGGATTATGGGATTGTCAGTTTTAACACTGTGGTTAAATAGAATCTTACACATGATCTCAAGTTAGTAATCCAAGCTCCACATTTAAAATCTTGCCATTTGTATAAAGGCTGTGACACACTGCAAGTGATGCGGCGAGAGGCAAAGCAGCTGCTTTGCTCCGCGTCGCATCGCTTCTGAAGTTCAAATATTTCATCTCTAAGCGCTTAGCTACGCGACCTGACGCTGCAGAGTGCTCAGAGATGAAAAGGCAAGACACACTGAGCGCGCACAGCTGCATCTACACGCGGCGTGCCGCTCTGCTTGAAGTGTGTCACAGCCTTAAATGCACTCATGATTACTAGGAGTTTGGCAAGTTGCCATGACAACGCTTAAGCGTAAGTGTAATTGCACATATATTTTTTGCACATTTGAATGAAGACATCTTAGGCACTACACACGCTGTAGCACTGTGTTTGAGTAGAATCCTGTCACATTGAGCAATCAAATCTCCCTGATTAAATCTTACGTTTTGTATATAATATAGTATATAAATATAATTGTACACATTTTTTCACACTAAAATGAGGATATCACTGTTGCAATGAGGTCTCTGAGTTATTAAACATGTTTTTTCAAAATTATACACACACGATTAAGAGTGATATATTTGTCACGATATTATGTATAGAAGTACGAAACCGGAAGTGACGTATGGACGACTTCCGGTTTGGCGAGTCAGTGGAATGCACAGACTTGCGCTGTGCATTGCAAATAGTTATTTTTGCCCTTTTAACCCCCCTTAACGACGAAGGACGTACGCCACACGTCCTCAAAAAAAAATACAGTTAATGACCGAGGACGTGTGGCGTACGTTCTTGGTCTGGAAAGCAACTGGAAGCGATCCTGCTCGCTTCCAGTTGCTTTCCGGTTATTGCAGTGATGCCTCGATATTGAGGCATCCTGCAATAACCTTTTTTAGCACTCCGGTGCAGAGAGAGCCACTCTGTGGCCCTCTCTGCACCGGACATCACCGGCTAAATTCGTTGGTGGGTGGGAGCCGGTTCGGGAGGCGGGTGGCGGCCATCGATGGCCCTGATGATTTGTATGGGGGCGAGATCGTGGGCGGGGGTGATCGGAGGCGCGCAGGGGCGCTCGCGTGCATGGGAGGGCGGGGGCGGGCGCGTGCACGGGGAGGGAGCGGGTGGGAACCGCTACACTACAGAAAAATGATGCATTAAAAGTTTTAAAAAATAGTATTTATGTATATAAAAATACATTTATCAGGGGGTGGGGGATTGGTCTGTGGGCGGGGGGGGGAAGCTACACTACAGAAAAAGAAAATAACAATTAAAAAAAAAAAACATTTCTCCATTTCTCTTGCAAACTGGGTACTGGCAGACAGCTGCCAGTACCCAAGATGGACCCCAATAAGGCAGAGGGGGGGGGGTTAGAAAGCTGTTTTGGGGGGGATCAGGGAGGTTGGGGGCTAAGGGGGGATCCTACAAAGTGGCATATGTAAATATGCTAAAAATGTATTATTTAAAAAAAACAAAAACTTTTATTTTAGTACTGGCAGACTTTCTGCCAGTACTTAAGATGGCGGGGACAATTGTGGGGTGGGGGAGGGAAGGGAGCTGTTTGGGAGGGATCAGGGGGTCTGATGTGTCAGGTGGGAGGCTGATCTCTACACTAAAGCTAAAATTAACCCTGCAAGCTCCCTACAAACTACCTAATTAACCCCTTCACTGCTAGCCATAATACACGTGTGAGGCGCAGCAGCACTTAGCGGCCTTCTAATTACCAAAAAGCAACGCCAAAGTCATATGTGTCTGCTATTTCTGAACAAAGGGGATCCCAGAGAAGCATTTACAACCATTTGTGCCATAATTGCACAAGCTGTTTGTAAATAATTTCAGTGAGAAACCTAAAATTGTGAAAAATGTAGTGATTTTTTTAATTTGATTGCATTTGGCGGTGAAATGGTGGCATGAAATATACCAAAATGGGCCTAGATCAATACTTGGGGTTGTCTACTACACTACACTGAAGCTAAAATTAACCCTAGAAGCTCCCTACATGCTCCCTAATTAACCCCTTCACTGCTGGGCATAATACACGTGTGGTGCGCAGTCGCATTTAGCAGCCTTCTAATTAGTAAAAAGCAAAATCAAAGCCATATATGTCTGCTATTTATGAACAAAGGGGATCCCAGAGAAGCATTTCCAACCATGTATGCTATAATTGCATAAGTTTTTTATTATTTATTTATTATTATTTATTTAAGTAATTTCAGTGAGAAACCTAAAGTTTGTGAAAAAAATTGTGAAAAAGTGAAAATTTTTTTTATTTGATCGCATTTGGTGGTGAAATGGTGGCATGAAATATACCAAAATGGGCCTAGATCAATACTTTGGGATGTCTTCTAAAAAAAAATATATACATGTCAATGGATATTCAGGGATTCCTGAAAGATATCAGTGTCCCAATATAACTATCGCTAATTTTGAAAAAAAATGGTTTTGAAATAGGAAAGTGCTACTTGTATTTATGGCCCTATAACTTGCAAAAAAAGCAAAGAACATGAAAACATTGCGTATTTCTAAACTCAGCACAAAATTTAGAAACTATTTAGCATATTTTTTTTTTTGGTGGTTGTAGATGTATAACAGATTTTGGGGGTCAAAGTTAGAAAAAGTGTGTTTTTTTCCATTTTTTCCTCATATTTTATAATTTTTTTTATAGTAAATTATGAGATATGATGAAAATAATGGTATATTTTGAAAGTCCATTTAATGGCGAGAAAAACGGTATATAATATGTGTGGGTACAGTAAATGAGTAAGGGGAAAATTACAGCTAAACACAAACACCGCAGAAATGTAAAAATAGCCTTGGTCCCAAACGGACAGAAAATGGAAAAGTGCTGTGGTCATTAAGGGGTTAAAATACCTCCTGGTGTATTTCAAAGGCAGCTTAGTCTAGAGATTCCTCTATCATCAATGGGATAAATTGCAAAGGGTGAGAGTTGAGGGTCCCAGACTGTAGCACTCGTAGAATGGAGAAAACATAAACAAGAAACAATTGATGGTGCAGTATGAATATACTAGTAACCAATATAGTAAAAAAGTAAGAATAGTGCTCACCTTTTTAAACCTCAAACATGTGAGGTATGTGAGAAGAGTTGGGGGTAGTAGATCCCAGTCTTTATTACAGATGTTTGTCTCTTGGTGCCTTGTTGTAGTATGGTATTCGGTAGAATATGATGCTTCTTTCCTTTTAGTGCCTTTATTTATTTAATTGGTAGTTAGTTTAATTTTAGTTTAATAATTATATTAGTTTATTTGTTAGTTTAAACTTATTTTTTTTTATTAGACAGGTAAGTTTTAATTTAATTTAAGATAGGGAAATGGTAATTTTAATCTAAAGTTAGGGGGCGTTAGGTTTAGGGGTTACTAGTTTAAATTAGTTTATAAGATATCCTTCTCCTCTTGTGGAGTATGGTATCTTTAACCAGCAACAGCTGCACAGGAAGTAAATGGGATGGCATTCCTGTGCAGCTGTTGCTGGTTAAAGATATCATACTCCACAAGAGGAGAAGGATATCTTAAAGGCACTAAAAGGAAAGAAGCATCATATTCTACCGAATACCATACTCCAACAAGGCACCAAGAGACAAACATCTGTAACAAAGACTGGGATCTACTCCCCCCAACGCTTCTCACATACCTCACATGTTTGAGGTTTAAAAGGTGAGCACTATTCTTACTTTTTTACTATATTGGTTACTAGTATATTCATACTGCACCATAAATTGTTTCTTGTTTATGTTTTCTCCATTCTACGAGCGCTACAGCCTGGGACCCTCAACTCTCACCCTATATATATATATATATATATACATTTATGAATAAATAGAACATATTCTTCTATGTGGAGAAAATTGTAATGGGAAATATTAATATCTTCATGTTGGGTTAGCGCACTTGAGAATATGCGTCCTGGTTTGCGTGTGAGTAGAGTGTTAAGTTTTTTCACACTTTTTGCTCCATTGACTTCTATGGGGAAATAAGTTAATAGTTTACTTTCAACTTGTAATACGAGCTCAACCTAACGCTTGCAAAAATAAAAATAAATAATGCTCCACTTGTAATCTGGCCCAAATTGGCCAATAAACAGAGGCGTTGTGTTGCAGTTGACAAAATCACCAAGTGGGTTTAGTCACAGTGTCCATAAACAGTCCAGAGAGCTTTGGGAAAACGCTATAATGCAACTACTTTTAAATTAATTAAAATAGGCCCAGATTACGAGTTTTGCGTTAGAGGCTATGCGGTGCAAATGAACAGTTTTCCCTCACTGTTCACTTACATGCAGCGCTGGTATTAATCCCGTCGTTAAAAGACAAGAAGTGAGCGTTGAGCAAAATTTTGATCATTACCGCACTCCAATACCAGCGCTGCTTAAGTCAGCAGTGAGCTGGTGTAACACGTGCACGATTTCCCCATAGGAATCAACGGGGAGAGCCGGCTGGAAAAAAGTCTAACACCTGCAAAAAAGCAGCGTAAAACTACTTAACGCAGCCCCATTGATTTCTATGGGGAAATAAAAGTTATGTTTACACCTAACACCCTAACATGAACCCCAAGTCTAAACACCCCTAATCTTATACTTATTAACCCCTAATCTGCTGCCCCCAACATTGCCGACACCTACATTATATTATAACCCCCTAATCTGCCGCTCTGGACACCGCCGTCACCTACATTATACTTATGAACCCCTAATCTTCTGCCCCAACATCACCGAACCCTACATTATATTATATTTATTAACCCCTACTCTGCCGCCCCCAATGTCGCCGCCACCTACCTACACTTATTAACCCCTAATTTGCTGCCCCCAACGTCGCCGCCACTATAATAAACATATTAACCCCTAAACCGCCGCACTCCCACCTCGCAAACATTAGTTAAATATTATTAACCCCTAATCTGCCGTCCCTAACATCGCTGCCACCTACCTACATTTATTAACCCCTAATCTGCAGCCCCCAACGTCGCCGCCACTATATTAAAGTTATTAACCCCTAAACCTAAGTCTAACCCTAAACCTAACACCCCCTAACTTAAATATAATTTAAATAAATTGAAATAAATATTACTATCATTAACTAAATGTTTACTATTTAAAACTAAATACTTACCTGTAAAATAAACCCTAAGCTAGCTACAATATAACTAATAGTTACATTGTAGCTAGCATAGGATTTTTTTTTATTTTACAGGCAAGTTTGTATTTATTTTAACTAGGTAGAATAGTTATTAAATAGTTATTAACTATTTAATAACTACCTAGTTAAAATAAAGACACATTTACCTGTAAAATAAAACCTAGCCTAAGTTACACTAACACCTAACACTACACTATAATTAAATAAATTAACTAAATTAAATACAATTACCTAAATTAAATTATCTAAAGTACAAAAAAAAAACCAAACACTAAATTACAGAAAATAATAAACAAATTACAGAAATTTAAACTAATTACACCTAATCTAATAGCCCTATTAAAATAAAAAAAGCCCACCCAAAATAAAAAAAACCCTAGCCTAAACTAAACTACCAATAGCCCTTAAAAGGGCCTTTTGCGGGGCATTGCACCAAAGTAATCAGCTCTTTTACCTGTAAAAAAAAATACAAACAACCCCCCAACAGTAAAACCCACCACCCACACAACCAGCCCCCCAAATAAAATACTAGCTAAAAAACCTAAGCTCCCCATTGCCCTGAAAAGGACATTTGGATGGGCATTGCCCTTAAAAGGGCAGTTAGCTCTTTTGCAAGCCCAAACCCCTAATCTAAAAAATAAATCCACCCAATACACCCTTAAAAAAACCTAACACTAACCCCCTGAAGATCGACTTACCGGGAGATGTCTTCATCCAAGCCGGGCGAAGTGGTCCTCCAGATGGGCAGAAGTCTTCATCCAAGCCGGGCAGCAGTGGTCCTCCAGACGGGCAGAAGTCTTCATCCAGACGGCATCTTCTATCTTCATCCATCCGGCGCGGAGCGGCTCCATCTTCAAGACATCCGACTGGGAGCATCCTCTTCTTCCGACGACTAAAACAGAATGAAGGTACCTTTAAGTGACGTCATCCAAGATGGCGTCCCTTAGATTCCGATTGGCTTATAGAATTCTATCAGCCAATCAGAATTAAGGTTGAAAAGATCCTATTGGCTGATGCCTGATTGGCATTGGAACAGCCAATAGAATGTGAGCTCAATCCTATTGGCTGATTGGATCAGCCAATAGGATTGAACTTCAATCCTATTGGCTAATTGCATCAGCCCATAGGATCCAATCAGCCAATAGGATTGAACTCGCATTCTATTGGCTGTTCCTGATTGGAACAGCCAATAGAATGCAAGCTCAATCCTATTGGCTGATTGCATCAGCCAATAGGATCTTTTCAACCTTAATTCCGATTGGCTGATAGAATTCTATCAGCCAATCAGAATCTAAGGGACACCATCTTGGATGACATCACTTAAAGGTACCTTCATTCTGTTTTAGTTGTCGGAAGAAGAGGATGCTCCCAGTTGGATGTCTTGAAGATGGAGCCGCTCCGCACCGGATGGATGAAGATAGAAGATGCCGTCTGGATGAAGACTTCTGCCCGTCTGGAGGACCACTTCGCCTGTCTTAGATGAGGACATCTCCCGGTAAGTCGATCTTCAGGGGGTTAGTGTTAGGTTTGTTTAAGGGTGTATTGGGTGGGTTTATTTTTTTGATTAGGGGTTTGGGCTTGCAAAAGAGCTAACTGCCCTTTTAAGGGCAATACCCATCCAAATGCCCTTTTCAGGGCAATGGGGAGCTTAGTTTTTTTTTAGCTAGTATTTTATTTGGGGGGTTGGTTGTGTGGGTGGTGGGTTTTACTGTTGGGGGGGTTGTTTGTATTTTTTTTTACAGGTAAAAGAGCTGATTACTTTGGGGCAATGCCCCGCAAAAGGCTCTTTTAAGGGCTATTGGTAGTTTAGTTAGTTTAGGCTAGGGGTTTTTTATTGGGGGGTGGGGGGCTTTTTTATTTTAATAGGGCTATTAGAATAGGTGTAATTAGTTTAAATTTCTGTAATTTGTTTAATATTTTCTGTAATTTAGTGTTTTGTTTTGTTTGTACTTTAGATAATTTAATTTAATTTAGGTAATTGTATTTAATTTAGTTAATTTATTTAATTATAGTGTAGTGTTAGGTGTTAGTGTAACTTAGGTTAGGTTTTATTTTACAGGTATATTTGTCTTTATTTTAACTAGGTAGTTATTAAATAGTTAATAACTATTTAATAACTATTCTACCTAGTTAAAATAAATACAAACTTGCCTGTAAAATAAAATAAAAATCCTAAACTAGCTACAATGTAACTATTAGTTATATTGTAGCTATCTTAGGGTTTATTTTACAGGTAAGTATTTAGTTTTAAATAGGAATAATTTAGTTAATGATAGAAATTTTTAGTTAGATTTATTTTAATTATATTTAAGTTAGGGGGTGTTAGGGTTAGGGTTAGACTTAGATTTAGGGGTTAATAACTTTAATATAGTGGCAGCGACGTTGGGGGTGGCAGATTAGTTATTAATAAATGTATGTGGCGGCGATGTTAGGGACGGCAGATTAGGGGTTAATAATATTTAACTAGTGTTTGCGAGGCGGGAGTGCGGCAGTTTAGGGGTTAATATATTTATTATAGTGGCGGCGATGTCCGGTTTGGCAGATTAGGGGTTAAAATTTTTCTTTTTAGTGTTTGCGATGTGGGAGGGCCTCGGTTTAGGGGTTAATAGGTAGTTTATGGGTGTTAGTGTACTTTTTAGCACTTTAGTTAAGAGTTTTATGCTACGGCGCTGTAGTGTAAAACTCTTAAATACTGACTTTAAAATGTGGTACCAGTCTTGACAGGAGAGGGTCTACCGCTCACTTTTTGGCAGACTCGTAATACCGGCGCTATACAAGTCCCATGGAAAAAAGAGGATACGCAATTTACGTAAGTGGATTTGCGGTATTTCCAAGTCTGGCCAAAAAAGTGAGCGGTACACCTGTACCTGCAAGACTCGTAATACCAGCGGGTGTTAAAAAGCAGCGTTAGGACCGGCTAACGCTGCTTTTTAAGCCTAATGCAAAACTCGTAATCTAGCTGATAGTTTCCATAATTTTTTTTCTTTTCATTGATACTTTATATATTCTTTCAGTTTTATTTTATTATTTTCAGTATGTTATTTTAATTTATTTTATTATTCTATTTGCTAGTTTTCATTATTCTATTATTGTTAACTTTTTTTCTGATTAATTTAATAAAGATAAGTCTTTTTCTTCTGCTAATTTGGAAACAGTTTTTTCTAGACTAATTCACCCAAGGTTCTTAGAATGCCCCCCCCCCCTCCTCTGGACTTGCAGAATATATTGACTTTTACCTTAGACACCTTCTGTTAAAAGAAGTACATAGTAAACTACATGCAGAATGCCAAAAATGTTTTTCGATAGAGTTCCAAAAGAAGCGATGCATAATACAGCGCTCTGTGCCCAGACTCATGTGAGGCTGGGAAATAAATAAAACATAACTTTTATTGAAAATAACCATGAAAAATGGGCATACGATTAAAAACCAGTAAGAGTCTGACTGCTATATACTAAAGTATTAGGATTGGCATCATCACTCAAATAATATGCAATCTTGGTGCTAAATAAATAGTCCAGTATAGACAAACAGCACAATACCTGGTGCAAGTGGTAGAAGGCCACTCAGTGTAACCAAAATAGCAGAAGTCCACAGCACCAAATAAAAAAGAATATTCTTGTCTTCATGGCTTTTATTTTCTTTAGCATAGAAAGCATATAGGCACACAGCAACAACAAATGCAACGTTTCAGGTTATTTACCTTTAATCATGCTAATAATTAGCATGATTAAGGGTGAATAACCCGAAACTTTGCTTTTGTTGTTGCTGTGTGCCTATATGCTTTCTATGCTAAAGAAAATAAAAGACATAAAGACAAGAATATTCCTCTTTATTTGGTGCTGTGGACTTCTACTGTCAGGTTAGGAAAAGTCCAGAAGAAGACCCAAATTCTAGGGCGCACCCTTGCACTCTGAGTATAATACAGGACGTGACCCCACGACAACCTCTAAAAAAACAATGTACTCACGATATGGAGCAGGGTTAGCCTGAGTCCAAAGTAATTCAAGATATCAGCCAAATAGACTTCTGAGTAAGGAACTGGTTACAGGAAAAGACTTCCACAGAATCAGGAGAGCAGGGATAGTCACTTATACTCAGACAGAGGAAGGGTAAACAAGAAACAGTTAATAATGCAGGAGTAGGTAACTTGTTATCAGGCAGTTTGAGGGTTAATACTGTGTAGTCAGTCCTTGAAGAGTTTGGCAACAGGTTATCAGGCAGTTTGTAGGTTTATACTGAATTGTCACTACATGCAAAGTTAGATAACAGGATAACAGGTAGTTTGAGAGTTAATACAGATTAATCAGTACTTGCAGGGATTGGCAACAGGTTGTCATGCAGTTTGAGAGTTTCACAGAATAGACAGTCTTTGCAATGTTTGGCAATAGGATATCAAGCAGTTTGAAGGTTTACACTGAATTAACAGTATTTGCAGAGTTTTGGCAACAGGTAAACATGCAGTTTGAGAGTTTCACAGAATAAACAGTCTTTGCAATGTTTGGCAATAGGATATCAAGCAGTTTGAAGGTTTACACTGAATTAACAGTATTTGCAGAGTTTTGGCAACAGGTAAACATGCAGTTTGAGAGTTTCACAGAATAAACAGTCTTTGCAAAGTTTGGCAATAGGATATCAAGCAGTTTGAAGGTTTACACTGAATTAACAGTATTTGCAGAGTTTTGGCAACAGGTAAACATGCAGTTTGAGAGTTTCACAGAATAAACAGTCTTTGCAATGTTTGGCAATAGGATATCAAGCAGTTTGAAGGTTTACACTGAGTAAACAGTATTTGCAGAGTTTTGGCAACAGGAAAACAAGCAGATTGAGAGATTCACAGAATAAATAGTACTTGCAATGTTCGGCAACAGGTTATCAGGAAGTTAGAGGATTAACCCAGGATAGTCAGTCTTTGCAGAGTTTGGCAGTTAGAGAGATTCCACAGCGAAGTCCTCACAGGAGCCACAAAGAGTAACAAACGGGCACTGAAAAAACAGGAAGTCCGGAATAAAAAGTCTGGTAGTGACATCATCAGGAAGGGGCGGCTCAGACTACCTGTCAATCAAGCACACAGAGAGGACAGCTGGAGCTTCCCAGCGGCCGAGCGTGGCAGTGCCCCCTCTTCAAGGACTCCTCCGGGGGACCCGATCGGGCCTGGCAGGGTATTTCTTGTGAAAAGACTTGACAAGAGCTGGAGCATGAACATGAGAGGCTGGTTCCCAAGATCGTTCAGAGATAGGATAGCCTTTACAATGGACCAGGTAGTACAGCCGATTGCCCCGTAGCTTGGAATCTAAAATCTGGCTGACTTCAAACTCAGAAGTACCCTCTACGGAAATTGGAGGAGGTGGTTTACTCTTGATAGAGTACACTGAAGAAACAGGAAGCCCGGAATAAAAAGTCTGGTAGTGACATCATCAGGAAGGGGCAGCTCAGACTACCTGTCAATCAAGCACACAGAGAGGATAGCTGGAGCTTCCCAGCGGCCGAGCGTGACAGTGCCCCCTCCTCAAGGACCCCTCCGGGGGACCCCACTGGGCCTGGCAGGGTATTTCTTGTGAAAAGACTTGACAAGAGCTGGAGCATGAACATGAGAGGCTGGTTCCCAAGATCGTTCAGAGATAGGATAGCCTTTCCAATGGACCAGATAGTACAGCCGATTGCCCCGTAGCTTGGAATCCAAAATCTGGCTGACTTCAAACTCAGAAGTACCCTCTACGGAAAGTGGAGGAGGTGGTTTACTCTTGATAGAGTACCGATTGTAGATGACTGGCTTGAGTAAGGAGACATGAAACAGTGGATGGATCTTGAGAGTCTTGGGTAAAGCCAGGCAGTATGCAGAAGAACAAACTTTAGAAACAATTCGAAAAGGTCCAATGTACTTAGGACCCAACTTAGTACAAGGTTGTTTTAGACGTATGAATCTGGTGGATAAAAATACTCTGTCTCCAGTACAAAGTAAAGGAGCCTTACACCTTCTGCGATCAGCATATCTCTTGTGTCTTAAGGAAGAGGATAGTAGATTTTGACGAATGAGTTGCCAGTGGTTACTGAGATTTTTCACAATACGATCTGCTCCAGGGACTTCAGTAGAACTGGTAATCATAGGAAAGGTTCTAGGTTCAAAACCATAAGCTGCCTTAAAGGGAGAGGTCTGTAATGAGGCGTTATAGTGTGAGTTGTGAGCTAATTCCGCCAAAGGCAATAACTGAGACCAGTTGGAGTGGTGATGGTCTACATAATGTCTAAGATAAGATTCTAAGGCTTGATTTACATGCTCAGTCTGTCCGTTGGATTGAGGATGATGTGCAGTAGAAAGAGATATGTTGATTCCAAAGTGCTTACAAAAAGACCTCCAAAACTTGGAAACAAATTGAACTCTGCGATCTGAGACTATGTCAGTGGGAAAACCATGTAAACGAGATATATGTAGAACAAAGAGTTCAGAAAGTCTTTGAGCTGAAGGCAAGCCTGGAAGAGGTATGAAGTGAGCAGACTTGGAGAACCACCACTACCCAAATGGTCGTATTTCCAGCAGAAACCGGAAGATCTGTAACGAAGTCCATGGATAAGTGAGACCAAGGTAATGAGGAATAGGAAGAGGATGTTATAGACCAAACAGTCGATGAGAAGATTGTTTGTTCGAAGCACAAGAACCACAAGCAGAAATATAATCCTTAACATCCCTCCTCATAGTGGACCACCAAACATGCTGCTTCAGTTTCCACAAAGTATTGGTTACTCCAGGATGACCTGCAGAAATGTTGTTGTGAGCCCAACGTAGAATCTTAAGACGTAATCCTTTGGGTACATATAGGATACCAGAAGGTAGTTTGCAAGAAGACGGTACCCGGACTTGAGCAGCATTTAAAGTCTGTACTGGAAAAGAGGATACTTGAGCCAAAACTTTGACTGGACGTAGTATAGGTTCAGAATCCAAAGGAGAAGGCTCAGAAGATTGGAACTGCCTAGATAAAGCATCTGCCTTGGAATTTTTTGAACCAGGAACATAGGAAAGTACAAAATTAAACCTGGAGAGTAGCTGTATGGAGGTATAAAAGATTCTTATGATCTGTCAGAATGAAAAAAAGTTGACTGGTACCCTCTAACCAATGCCTCCATTCCTCCAAAGCTAATTTTATAGCCAAAAGCTCTTTATTGCCCACATCATAATTTAACTCGGCAGGATTGAATTTTTTCGAAAAGAACGCCACAGGATGTATCTTGCTGGTAGTCGGATCACGTTGGGAGAGAACAGCTCCAGCTGCTATAGAAGAAGCGTCAACCTCCAAAATAAACTGGAGATCTGGAATTGGATGACTGAGAAGAGGTGCTGAAGAAAATGCGGATTTTAGCGTTTCAAAAGCCTGTACTGCCGAAGTGGACCAGTTCTTACAATTTTGCCCTTTCTTAGTAAGAGAAGTGAGTGGAGACGTGATGTCAGCAAAGTTCTTAATAAACTTTCTATAGTAATTGGCAAAGCCAAGAAACCTCTGCAGGTTTTTGAGAGTAGTTGGTCTGGGCCAGTCCTTGATAGCCGAAAGTTTAGCAGAATCCATCTCAAAACCTGATTCTGAAATGATATAACCCAAAAAGGGAATGGAACTCTGATGAAAAGAGCATTTCTCCAATTTAGCGAACAGGGAATTGTCTCATAACCTCTGAAGTACCAGTCTTACATGATGTACATGTTCCTGTAATGTTTTGGAATAGATCAGAATGTCGTTGAGATAAATGATAACAAATTGATTTATATAGTCTCTGAAGATTTCGTTAACAAAGTGCTGAAATACTGCTGGTGCATTGCACAATCTGAATGGCATTACTAGATACTCGTAGTGACCAAATCTAGTGTTAAATGCCGTCTTCCATTCGTCTCCTTTACGGATTCTGACCAAATTGTAGGCCCCACGGAGATCTAACTTGGAAAAAATAGAAGCACCTTGAAGACGATCAAATAACTCAGAAATGAGCGGCAGAGGATAGCTGTTTTTGACAGTAATCTGATTCAAGGCCCGATAATTGATACAGGGACGGAGACCTCCATCTTTTTTCCCAATGAAGAAAAAACCCGCACCCACAGGTGATGAGGAAGGATGAATAAATCCTCTGGCTAAGTTGTCCTTTATGTATTCCTCAAGAGAGACATTTTCTTGACGAGACAGGGGATAGGTCCTTCCCTTAGGTAGAGGAGCCCCTGAAAACAATTTGATAGGACAGTCAAATATTCGGTGTGGAGGTAATGTCTCAGCCTCCTTCTTAGAAAACACATCACTAAAGGCATGATAGTAAATAGGCAATGAATCAGGAACTTCCACCATAGCTACGACAGGACCAGATGGTTTTGAGGGATTTTTCAGGCAATGTTTGAAACAGGTAGTTCCCCAGGAAATAAGTTCTCCTTTAGACCATGAGAAGACTGGATCATGAAGCTGCAACCAAGGTAACCCCAGAATCAACGGTATGTGGGGAGAAGTGATGACGTCAAAATGAATAACTTCAGAATGGAGTATGCCCACAGACAAAAGAAGAGGAATGGTAGAATTGTGTATGATACCAGAACCTAAAGGCTGTCCACTAACAGTGGTTACCTTAATTAACTGTTGGCTTGAAGAGGAATCCTGAGAGAGTCAGCAAAGTTTGAATCAATGAAAACTCCAGCAGCTCCAGAGTCAATGAGGGCTTGAGCTCGAAACTTGGTGTCTCCAAAAGAGATAGTTACAGGAACAAAAAGTTTAGAATTGAGAGAAGACATGGGATTCTGGCTTAACTCTGTCCCTCTATCAAAAGTTAAGCCTTGGCTTTTACTGGCCGGATAGGACAGTCCTTCAGTAAATGTCCTTTGGTACCACAATACAGACATAATCCAAGAGTACACCTTCTATGGCGTTCAGCTTCTGATAATTTAATAGCTCCTACTTCCATGGGTTCCACAGACTCAGGAGATTGGGAATTATTATGAGACAGACTTGAGGTTCGAATAGGAGGACGAAAAGAAGATTTAACAAAGGATCTCCGATTCCTATCTCTCTCCTGAAGACGTTCAGAATGCCGGGCGTCAAGAGTAATACACAAATTGATAAGACCCTCCAATGAATCGGGGAGTTCCCGAAATACAAGTTCATCCTTAAGGCGTTCACAAAGTCCCTTGAGAAAGGCTGCCCGTAAGGCCACATGGTTCCAATCAGTTTCTGCGGCTAAAGTCCTGAATTCAATAGCATATTGAGCTACCGAAAGGGATCCCTGTCTCAGATCCAACAATCCTGCTTCTGCAGCTGCAGACCTCCCAGGCTTGTCAAAAACAGAAGAAAAAATGGACACAAATAATTCCACATCCTGTAGTAAAGGATCATTGTTCTCTAAAAGAGGAGACACCCAGGCTAGAGCCTTATTCTTCATGAGGGAAATAATAAAGGTGATCTTGGAAGTAGAATTGGAAAAAAACTTGTCACAGTAGCTTGAGAAGGAGCGGAGAGGTTATGTAGCAGAGCAATAATCTGGTCAAGCTTGGAATCCAAAGATTGCAAATGAGCAGAATGATTTCCCAGAAGTTGCCCTTGTAGAGCCACAGCCCTGGATAACTCATCAGGGTCCATATTATGGCCCGTTTGTACTGTCAGGTTAGGAAAAGTCCAGAAGAAGACCCAAAGCTAGGGCGAACTTAAACAACACCCTTGCACTCTGAATTTAATCCAGGACGTGACCCCACGACAACCTCTAAAAAACAATGTACTCATGATATGGAGCAGGGTTAGCCTGAGTCCAAAGTAATTCAATATATCAGCCAAATAGACGTCTGAGTAAGGAACTGGTTACAGGAAAAGACTTCCACAGAATCAGGAGAGCAGGGATAGTCACTTATACTCAGACAGAGGAAGGGTAAACAAGAAACAGTTAATAATGCAGGAGTAGGTAACTTGTTATCAGGCAGTTTGAGGGTTAATACTGTGTAGTCAGTCCTTGAAGAGTTTGGCAACAGGTTATCAGGCAGTTTGTAGGTTTATACTGAATAGTCAGTACATGCAGAGTTAGATAACAGGATAACAGGTAGTTTGAGGGTTAATACAGATTAATCAGTACTTGCAGGGATTGGCAACAGGTTGTCATGTAGTTTGAGAGTTTCACAGAATAGACAGTCTTTGCAATATTTGGCAACAGGATATCAAGCAGTTTGAAGGTTTACACTGAATCAACAGTATTCGCAGAGTTTTGGCAACAGGTAAACATGCAGTTTGAGAGTTTCACAGAATAAACAGTCTTTGCAATGTTTGGCAACAGGATATCAAGCAGTTTGAAGGTTTACACTGAGTAAACAGTATTTGCAGAGTTTTGGCAACAGGAAAACAAGCAGATTGAGAGATTCACAGAATAAATAGTACTTGCAATGTTCGGCAACAGGTTATCAGGAAGTTAGAGGATTAACCCAGGATAGTCAGTCTTTGCAGAGTTTGGCAGTTAGAGAGATTCCACAGCGAAGTCCTCACAGGAGCCACAAAGAGTAACAAACAAACGGGCACTGAAGAAACAGGAAGCCCGGAATAAAAAGTCTGGTAGTGACATAATCAGGAAGGGGCGACTCAGACTACCTGTCAATCAAGCACACAGAGAGGACAGCTGGAGCTTCCCAGCGGCTGAGCGTGACATCTACTGTTTTAGTGGTAAATAAATGCTCAAGTAATACCAAAAATAGAATCAGTAACACATTGTTATTATCCAGTTCATTGGATTATATGTTCATTATGAGATATGTGTGAGAACGGAATAATATTGTGATAGTTATACTTTAAGAAATCATGCATACACCTATATTGATAATGGTCCAAAGTTTTATACAGGTATACGTTACTTTACAGCGCTTCACTAATGCAGCGCTTTGTGGAGCTGAAGTTCAGCCTCCAAAGACTTTGCTGTAATCATTGTGAGATTGCGAGAAAAGTGACAGGCACCAATTTGTTATGCTTAGTTCACTCTGTTTACAGCATTACAGTGCAATCTGTGTCTCAGTGATGTAGTCTGGCAAATTTTACTACAGTAATTGTCACTATTTTACAGGTACAGTATTTATTGAATACTGTGCTGTGCTGGTGTTAAACTAAACGTAGCACTATTGCACCTCTAATATAGGTTAGTTCAAACATGTTTTCAAGTTTTTAAACACACTGGCAAGTGAAAAGAAAGCTAAAACCACCTTGTTTTACTTTAAGGCGGTTTTCACTTTACAGCAGGGCTCAGGTCCCAAACCCGCTGTAAGAACGGGGTATACCTGTACAATAAATTTCCAAACTTACTATTAGTGTAATGCCATTGTTTTTTTCTACAACCCTTAGCGAGACACCCTATTTTCAGGGTAAAAATGGGCTTTAGATCGTTCCACCAGGGGACTAGAAGTACTGTCAAGCATTCTTAAATAATCTCACTAGCCCAGAGACCTTTAAATCATTGGGCCCTTACTCATAAATGTTATTTATTGATAAAGTACTTAAAAGCTACAATTCAACAGCCATTGGTTTATATACATCATGTGACCAAATTGCGTTAAGGTAGATTAGTTATCCAGAGTTGTCTTGCGTGTAAGTTTATTCTTTTAACATAGAACACTTCATGCACCAAATTTAAGGTGGAACTCCTTGGATTTAAACTTTATACATATTCTCCTGTGGAAAACATCATGCTCTAACCTCTAGTGTTACAAACATAAAACCAACTATAGATAGTCTCATTGATTACCTCTGTATTACAACATTCCCAAAAATAAATCAAATCATAAGCAGCATTAAATTCATTGGGCTTCCTTATTTTTCCATAATAAAATAAGGTCTCTGTTTGTTGCATTACCGGACAGCATAGGGTAGATGCTTGCTCTGCTGAACTGGTCATTTAAAGTGGCTAGTGTAAAAGTGGCATTTAGCATTAAAGGGACAGTAAACACCAGAATTTTTGTTGTTTAAAAAGGTAGATAATCCCTTTATTACCTATTCAGCAATTTTGCATAACCAACACAGTTATAATAATATACTTTTTACCTCTGTGATTACCTTGTATCTTTGGCTCTGCAAACTGCCCCCTTATTTCAGTTCTTTTGACAGACTTGCATTTTTAGCCAATCAGTGCTTGCTCCTAGGAGCTTCACGTGCTTGAGCTCAATGTTATCTATATGAAACACATGAACTAACGCCCTCTAGTGGTGAAAAACTGTCAAAATGCTTTCAGATTAGAGGTGGCCTTCAAGGTCTAAGAAATTACCATATATACTTCCTAGATTTAGCTTTCAACTAAGAATACCAAGAGAACAAAGCAAAATTGGTAATAAAAGTAAATTGGAAAGTTGTTCAAAATTATATGCCCTATTAAGATCATGAAAGTTTTTTTTTTACTTGACTGTCCCTTTAAGCATTTTAAAGGCTACTGAGTGCAGACTCAGTCATCTAAAAATATTATTTTGTAATTCAGTTATATACATTGATTGAAAACCTTATTTGTTGTTTTCAAGTAATTTCCATGAAGGTATTTTGAGTAATTAAATGTCAAAGTGCTGTCTTCAGGGCATCCATTTATGTGGCTAGATTTGTTAAATTCAAGCTTTAGGCAGTACATATTACCTTAGTACATGTAATAATAGGGCAGCTGATGCTAAAACCTTCCCACCTACCTTACATTATTATTGTCTTTTTCCTGTATTGTTTTATCCACTGTGGGATGTGCTAACCATTAGGTTTAGAATACATAAACATGTTAGGTTTCTAACTAGTGTTTTAATTTCTTTGAGAGGACTAAATTGTTATATATAACAATTATTGGCTATCAGTGCACTCCCATTCACAAATTACCAAAGTACCTGGGTGCAGAAAAATAAATTAATATAATCCGTCTAAAATAACAATGCCAATAAATACTTAATTCAGTCCTTTTGGTTGTAATGTGTCCAACATAAAAATCCATTAAGCCTCCAACTGTAATCATTTGTTACTACTATCACCCCCTCTTGGGGGGGGATAGGAACATGATCTATTAGAATAAATCTCAAATCTTTTACGGTATGAATCTTCTCCATGAAGTGATGTGTCTTTTGTGTATTAAGTACTGCTCTAATGGCACTCCTATGATTGGCCATTCTTTTGGTGTCATCATCTGTTTGCCTAACATAAAAATAACCACATGAACAGCTAAGTAAGAGCTAGATTACAAGTGGTGCATTTTTTTTTTTTTTGTAAACGAAAACTCCACTTGGAATTTAAATTTTGCGCTTGCAGGGTTGCATTCCTATTACAAGTTCCAAAACAACTAATTTGGCACTAGTGTTAACCCTCATAGTGTGAAAGAAATAAACTAAAGATTTGGTGTGTACATGCATGTATTTCCCCATAGGGATCAATGGGGAAAAAAGGGGGAAAAATCCTAAAGCCTGTGATCGCGCAAACTCCATCGTCTTTTTGCATTCCCCATAAAAGTCATTGGAGAATAAAAATAAACAACCTTCATGCAAACAACATAGCATATTCACATTAGCAAATAGGAAATATTTACAGTAAATACATAGTTAAAATCTTTATTAAATATAAATATTGTATAAATATGTTTTAGCATGTTTTTATCTGTTTAATGACAAAGGGCTCTAATGCACTTATATAAATGTGTACATTGAGTGAGGGAACATGATTTGAACCTTGCTGATTTTGTATGTTTGCCCACTGACAAAGAAGAGATCAGTCTATAATTTTAATGGTAGGTTTATTTGAACAGTGAGAGACAGAATAACAACAAGAATTCCAGAAAAACACATTTCAAAAAAGTTATAAATTGATTTGCATTTTAATGAGTGAAATAAGTATTTGACCACTTGCAAAACATGACTTAGTACTTGGTGGCAAAACCCTTGTTGGCAATCACAGAGGTCAGACGTTTCTTGTAGTTGGCCACCAGGTTTGCATACATTCTAGGAGGGATTATGTCCCACTCCTCTTTGCAGATCCTCTCCAAGTCTTTAAGGTTTCGAGGCTGATGTTTGGCAACTCAAACCTTCAGCTCCCTCCACAGATTTTCTGTGGGATTAAGGTCTGGAGACTGGCTAGGCCACTCCAGGACCTTAATGTGCTTCTTCTTTAGCCACTCCATTGTTGCCTTGGCTGTGTCTTGGGTCATTGTCGTGCTGGAATACCTATCCACCACCCATTTTCAATGCCCTGGCTGAGGGAAGGAGGTTCTCACCCAAGATTTGATGGTACAATGCCCCGTCCATCATCCCTTTGATGTGGTGAAGTTGTCCTGTCCCTTAGCAGAAAATCACCCCCCAAAAGCATAATGTTTCCACCTCCATGTTTGATGGCGGGGATGGTGTTCTTGGGGTCATAGGCAGCATTCCTCTTCCTCCAAACACGGTGAGTTGAGTTAATGCCAAAGAGCTCGATTTTGGTCTCATCTGACCACAACACTTTCACCCAATTCTCCTCTGAATCATTCAGATGTTCATTAACAAACTTCAGACGGGCCTATACATGTGCTTTCTTGAGCAGGGGGATCTTGCGGGCGCTGCAGGATTTCAGTCCTTCACGGCGTAGTGCATTGAGATTATTAACAAGATCCTCCTGTGTAGTTCTGGGCTGATTCCTCCCCGTTCACATGATCATTGAAACTCCACAAGGTGAAATCTTGCATGAAGCCCCAGGGAGATTGACAGTTATTTTGTGTTTCTTCCATTTGCAAATAATCACACCAACTGTTGTCAACTTCTCACCAAGCTGCTTGGCGATGGTCTTGTAGCCCATTCCAGCCTTGTGTAGGTCTATAATCTTGTCCCTGACATCCTTATGTTACAAACTGCTATTTGTAACTGGCCCTTTAAATGGGAAATTGCCCTGCTTCCCTGGATTTTGGAGAAGCCTATTTGCCAGCCTCCTTCCTCATGACTATGGCCCCTGGAAGATTGTGCCCCTGAGAACATATTAACTTTTATTGGGTGTGTGTGGCCCTTTGAGAACCGTCTGGGGACATATTGTGACTTTGGTGAACAATGCCCCTTTAAGACTATGTCCCCAGACCTGTGAAATGACTTGTCCCTGGCTTTCTCCCACTTGGTTCAGTGGATAGGGCTTGCTGAACCAAGTACCACACAGGCAGAGTGTTCCACAGAAAGGGAGCACTATTACAAAAGCATTAGTTTTCATTGTGTGCCATTAAGAGTTAATTTTGTTCAATTCTAAATACAAGTTTGCTGGGATCAGCTCTAATTAAGTTTAGTGATAAACCTTCCCTTTGTCTAATCAGCCTGCTAGTGATAAGGTGGACTGCATTGTTTTATTGTGTGTAAATTGTTATCTGCTGAAAAAATGTAATTCTACTATGGCCTGTAAAAGGGCGTTGCCTCTCTATCTAAATGTATCAAATGTGTGATTGGGGATTTTATGCCTCCCCCTGAGAGTGTCTTTTTTTTGCATGTAACCTCAATAAAAAGCAGGCTGTGTGTTCCAGCACATCAGACCTATTCTGACCCTCTAACTTGCAGCTTTGACTCACATTTGTAGGGGACAGCTATACTCACTACAGGGATTGCTATGCTCTTCATACTGCCTTAGCTACTGAGCTCCTGTAAGAGCTCTTGTTCCTGATCCTGCTTCGCTCTAAAGAAGGAAGAGGTTCACCTACTGGAGCCTGGTCGTAGGTCCAGGGCGCAGAGCAGACGGCGAGATACCAGCCCAGCAGCGGTGGTTCATAGAGTCTGCATTACTGATGGTGGCTACGCAGTAGTCTATAGTGTCTACGGTGCTGCTGCTCCTTTGGTGAGCGCTAGGAGCATCCTTTTCTATGGTCCAACTTCCAGCCAGCCTGGAGGCAACCGTAACACTTGGACAGTTCTTTAATTGGTCTTGGCCATGGTGGAGAGTTTGGAATCTCATTGATTGATTGCTTCTGTGGACAGGTGTCTTTTATACAGGTAACAAGCTGAGATTAGGAGCACTCCCTTCAGTGAGGTATAGCAGTATTCCTCTAAGCACACTGAGAAAGGAGTCCACGTCTGGTTGCCCCTTTTTCCTATAGGGAGACTAAATACACACAGAGAGAGATGCACTCACAGGGACGAACAACCAGCTTAATACCATTGTTAGCCTGTTCTATGGCGATTTACCACCTGGGTGCAACTTTTTTTAGCCCAGCAATGCTTTTCACAGAGTAGAACTTTCCTGTAGTATATCAGTCTGATCCCGCCAATTACGGTCAGTCCAGTGCCAAAATAATAGGCAATTCCTCTCTGAACAAGAAACACATAAACTCCAGACGATCGTTTCGGCCTTCATTGGGCCTCGTCAGTGAGGTGTAGCAGTATTCCTCTAAGCACACTGAGCAAGGAGTCCACATCTGGTTGCCACTTTTTCCCATAGGGAGACTAAATACACACAGAAAGAAATGCACTCACAGGGACGAACAACCAGCTCAATGCCATTGTTAGCCTGTTCTATGGCGATTTACCACCTGGGTGCAACTTCTTTTAGGCCAGCAATGCTTTTCACAGAGTAGAACTTTCCTGTAGTATATCAGTCTGATCCCGCCTATTATGGTCAGTCCAGCGCTGAAATACCAGGCAATTCCTCTCTAAACAAGGAACACAGCAACCCCAGATGATCGTTTCGGCCTTCATTGGGCCTTGTCAGTGAGGTGTAGCAGTATTCCTCTAAGCACACTGAGCAAGGAGTCCACGTCTCGTTGCCCCTTTTTCCCATAGGGAGACTAAATACACAAAGAGAGAAATGCACTCACAGGGACAAACAACCAGCTCCATACTATCATTCCTGTGAGTGCACTTCTCTCTGTATGTATTTAGTCTCTCTATGGGAAAAAAGGGTCAACCAGACGTGGACTCATTGCTCAGTGTGCTTAGAGGAATATAGCTACACCTCACTGACGAGGCCCAATGAAGGCTGAAACGATCGTCTGGGGTTGCTGTGTTCCTTGTTCAGAGAGGAATTGCCTGGTATTTCGGCGCTGGACTGACCGTAATAGGCGGGATCAGACTGGTATACTACAGGAAATTTCTTCTCTGTGAAAAGCATTACTGGGCTAAAAAGCTTCACCCAGGTGGTAAATCACAATAGAACAGGCTAACAATTGTATTGAGCCAGTTGTTCGTACCTGTGAGCGCACTTCTCTCTGTATATATATATATATATATATATATATATTTTAAATGTATATATCTGACTGTAATACTTTTATGTTAATGTGTTTTCCAAAACTTTTTTTTTAACTTACACTTTACAGTTTTCAGGGCGCTCTAGTTCTTCTAGTGCGATTTGGATTTTTGCTTGAGCGCAGCCAATAACTTTCAACTTGCAATATCGGCAATATTTAGCATGTTTTCCATAGCCATTGAACTGAAATGGTGCACTAGAGTAATGTCGGTGGCACTAAACCTTCTCTGATAAATCTATTTTACCATAGACCTGTAATATCAATTTGCACACTACAACGATACTGCTATTATACCCCATGCTAGAATTAGCGTACCATTTGTAATCTGGGCCAATGTATTGAATACCAATGATAGAACAGGAAATACCCCAATGTTCCCATAACATGTTATGAAGGATGTTTTTAAGCTTTTTTGGTCCAGGAGCAGATGGAAGTATACTACACATTAAGCTGTCCCCACACACATTACAAAATAGTGCCCCTTCTCTATCTAATTGATTGCGCTTTTCTTATAGCCAAATCTAGCCTCAATATGTATGAAGTGATTCGAAAACAGGAAATACACCCATGTTTGCATAATATGTTATGAAAGATGTTTTTAAGGGCTTGATGATCAAAGATTCTCCTGCTTAGAGAGAAATTGTAGTGCAGACTTCACAGGGGCTGAAATTACTGAAAGCTCAAAGAAAAAAGGTGAAACTCTCCAACACTGCAAGATCTCTCTCACTTCTGTATCTGAGAGACAAGCCCAGTGTTACATAGCACTTCATGATATGAGAGCTTTGTTACACTTCGTGCTTTGTGTTTTATATTATTTTATACATCAAACTGGGTTTTTCTGTATTATATACAATAGAAAGTGCAAAGCTTAAATGTAATGTTAATACATTTAGATTTATATTTAGATCCAGCAGTATTTTACAAATTCTGTTTATGTTTTGAAAGTTTCTGTGTTACTTTAATAAATTAGGATCATACTTTGCTTTGTATGTTTCTGTGTATCTTTTACAACTTACATTGCACTTTATATTTTCTCTATTGTAAATTAAAACAGAGCTTCAGAAAGTGGGAGGGACAGGGAAATTCCCTGGGTTGAACAGGGGAGATCCCAGAGTATGTCTGAAGCTCTCTCAAAAGTCTTGTGAAATGCTGTAAGAGTTTTATAGCAGCTGGTTTTAACTGAATTATCTCACCAGCTGTATGCAGATAAAGTTTGCTCAAAATTCACAATACACTGGCAGAAACGTAATATTTACTACACTAGAAATTAAATCATGTTAAAGTGTAGTGAAAACATTTCAGTTTAATTTGTAATTGATGCAACATAAATATACAAAGTATGATCCTAATTTGGTAATGTTACACAAAAAATGTAAAAGTATAATCAATATTCGTGAAATCACAATCCTAAATACACTAATTTATACAATATAAGATACAAAATAGAAGCTTGTCTCTCCTTCATATACAGAAATGCAGGGAACACCCCTTGGTGTGTATCATTTTAGATCATCTCACCTGAGCAGGGAGCTTTAGATCATCAGGCTCTAAGTCTTTTAGGGGTCAAGGAGCAGTTGCGCAAAAAGCTGTTTGAAAAACAGTGCCCCTTACCTTTTTAAAAGTATTGCACTTTTCTTGTAGACACATTTAGCACCAATAGTATCCCTTCCAGTTTCAAATCATTGCAATATTTTGGAAGGACAATCTGGCCCCAATATTGCCCTTTAATGTTAAAACCCCTCCAATATTTTAAGCAAAATCTAGCCTCAATATTTTTGTTGCTGATGGAAAGGAGAAAAAAGAGGTTCCCATAACATGTTTATAGAAGATGTTTTAAAAAATGATTTTGGAACAGCTGAAAAGTTATGTTGAACAATAAGTCATATCCACGTAATAATTTTGTAGGGATTTATGATTTTTATTTTTCACTTACAATACTTACAACACTTGAGTTTTCGACAAAGAAAAAGTGAGACCCATGACCCATCTAATAACACTACATATTTCTCCTCTCATGCCTCCACAGTTTCTGACACATCATACAAGATGTAGAAATCTTTTAAGAATGTTTTAATCCTCCTCTTCTCATTGTAACATCAGCAATGTTGCCATCACATCCCCCCATCCAGTTTTTGTTAAGATAATCTTCATGAAGTAAATACTGCAAATATATAATGTTCAAAGATTCCTTATTTATCAACATATTTATTTATTATTTTGTTTTCCATTTGGGTTTCTGTAGCCGACAAACATGAGGCCAGTTGTCATCTCCATCCTCAACATATAATGGCAAAGTTTATAAGTATTTTATTTTATTTTATATATTTACTTTTTTAGCCAAAAATAATTGATACATTTGATTTTCTTCCCCCATAAACATTATACAGCATGCAAAGAAAATACCTTGGAATTCTTCAAGAGATTTTTTTTTAATTTCTGTACTGGACAGGATGAAGATTCTACTTCACAATAACATATTCATATTTTGCATAGACAAACAGAGGGTGCTTCCTAGTATAACACTGTGGTGTACCAAGCAGATAGATAAATGAATATCGCTGTACTCACAATTGTGGCAGCACCAATGTGCTGAATAGAGGAAAGATATACAAACCCAAGAACCAATCAGGGCCTAAAAAGACCATACGGCCATGGGGGAGGAGAGGGAATACCACCAAACAAGAAAAATTGGAGAAACTAAAAAAGGGAATATTTAATCTTTCTGATCATCAACTATCTGATGACGAAATCAGAGTATTAGGCAAGGGTTTATCCTTCAGACCCTCCAATACTCATAACATTTTTAATCTATATGTTGACTTGAACAGATTTACCAGAAAACTGTCTCTTCAGCGAAACTTTTCTTTAAAAAAATTAAATCATCAAGGAATTATTGGGATACCTATATTGACAGATGATATGAATAGTAAATATAACATAGTAATCCATAGCGATATTGATACATTAGTGGGGGACTTATATGAAGGGTATATACATACCAATCTTAAACCATCATCCACATTCACACCACCTATAGAGGAAGGATCTTATATTGGTTCATTCCAGGATTTAGTAATGGAAGACATTGAGCGTATACAGTACCTAAACATGTGTTCACAGCAGTACTCCAGCAAATCAAAAAGGTAGTTTTTATCATATAGTTCAGCATATTATCCAAATAGCAACAGTCTTTTAACCCTGGATCATTCCAGTATAAATATAGTCCATGATATAATCTGAATAGCAACAGTCTTTAAACACTGGTTCATTCCAGTATAAGTCACTCCAGCTTAATTAACGCATTGAGAAAGGATCCAGTAAAATCTGGACTGGATCCTGTACAATCAATTACACTGATAGTGGAGTGGAGAATTGGCCCGCCCATCTCTTCCACATACTTCACCCCATGGAACCCATAATACACAATAACCAAAACACATTAGTTTAAAACAAGTCTTTCCTTATCAGGGTAGTGTTTTACTCATTGGGATTATTACTGGGATGTGAGCATATTCAGGTATCAGTAAACATGGTTATTTTCCTGCTCTTCAACCATCAACTAATTTTTCACCACTGTTTTATTTACTTTATCTTTTAAAACTGGCCTTTTAGGGGTATATGATGACTGTAGTTGATAAATATCAGTGTAGTTAGTCACTGCTATCATCTAATTTGAAGGTTTTTTGGTTTAGTTTACATTGCTCCTACTACATCAACATTTAAAAAAAAAAAAATAGTATGTATGAAATATATACAGGTGCTGACCAACAATTTATCTAATTTCAGTTGCACATATCAAAATAAAAAAAAATCAGATTTCAATAATTTAAAAATAATAAGCTGCTTCTTTTAATGGTTTTATAATTGCCCCAACATATTTAAATATCTCTTTTTGAACAAAGGGCTAGGACTTAATAACTGTTATTACAATAAGTTTAAGCATATATTTATGATTAAAATTATTTTCCAGGGGGGCGGAGCTAACTGCCGTGCAGAGCGGACATCTCAGGCTAGAGCTCCTCTCAACTTATCATTATAAAACTATTTTTACAGCCTAGTTTTCCCTAAAAATATTACTTATTTGCTTGATCTAGGTGTCCTGTCCTATAATCTTGACAGGCACCCTGCTTTGGAACCTCCACGGAACTTGTTGCCCCATTGCGAAGTGACTGACTCTGAACCACCTACCAGCTCTTAGCACATTCACCCACCTGTGCTTGCCGACTGTACCGGAGGGTCAGGGCTCCGCTCCGGTACAGGCGACACCTGGGACCTGTCGCATGTGATCAGTGTGGGCAGCGCAGTCAGAGGTCAGCTGGATGGAGCGCTGGGACCGGCGCGCTCTTGCGAAGAAACTGCTGGCCACGTCTGGCCTTACAAGAGGAACCCAATCCGGCTGGCTTGGCCGGGAAATCTGCTGCGGGTGTTTGGTGGTCGTCGCTGACGGGGCACTGCCTTTGATTCCAGCCCTGCCTATCGGCCACACAGAGGAAGAAAGCGGCGGGAACAGCCGCCATCTTGCCGCCATCTTGCCGCCATCTTGCCGCCCCAGCCTTGCTCCCTAACGCTACGCGGCAAGGTCGGATGAATAGAGGAGCCTGAGCGGGGCTGTTACCCAGACCGCCCCTTCTACCTTCTGGAGGAGACACAGGGGAAGACTTTGCCTACATAGTAGGCCCAACCGGAGCAGCCATCAGACGAAACCTCAGCAGGGACAGGGTGAGTCACAGCTTTGCCACGCAATATTTATGCTGCACAGGGGATCATCTTATTAGCTATCTCACACTGCCTAAACGAGTGGGGACACTTAGTTCTGGAGCTAAAGGCAGCCTTTCCTCTGTTACCCTAGCTGTCGGGGTGGCACTGTGGGGGCTGGGAGAGGTGTACCCTGAGGAGGCCTCCATTGTGCAGCGCTAGGCCCACTTGACCCACAATTTAATTTGGATCCGATTTGAGGTTCCCCTGGCCTTCTGGGAGACACTAACCTCAGAGAAGACGCAGCACAACACACCATAGATATTTAGAGCCAAGTGACCTACAATCTGGTAGTGTTGGGCACGTGGCACAGGCTCAGCTCTATCCCCCCAGTGTCATTACAAGGAGCATACATCTTCTAACCTGTTTGGGGTCTGTGCTGTGACACGGTTCTTCAACCAACCTCTGGGGCTCATGCAGACCCCCCTACCCATAATACACCTGTACACCTTACAGAACTGTTACTGTTTTTTAAGGCTGACTCATTTGATTTACCCTTCCATTTACGTGAACTGACACTCTCTTGGCATGTCCCTTTTACTGAATCATTAATGCCACAAGCTGAATTCTAGATCTATACTGCTGTATACCTAACCCCACCTGTAGAGAAGGGCCCCTGCCTAGAAGTGTGGACACCAATATATGGTTCTGTATTCAGGTGCAGCACTGGACTTCTGGATCCATCACTTGTAAGTCGCTGCCACTGATACCCTGTTGCCCTGTTTATGTGCCACGCTGAGTACCTGTGACCCTTGTAAATCACAGGTAACAACCCACAATTGCTAACTCTTATTGGACTGCACAAATCTGTTACTTCAGCAAATAACAGTTTAAAGGCATAGAGATATCTACACCCATACGTTACAGGCACCTCAATCCCCTCTCAGGACATTCATAAGCTTCTTAAGAGGTTTACCTTCCACACGGCAGCCCAGGCTATTGATTGCTGCTGACTTTATTAATAGAGGGTGCTGATTTGGAAATGTGATTCTATGTGCTGCTGCGTCAGTTTATGTTTCTCTGTGGCCCTAGCACAGAGTGGAGTGTCTTATTTTACTTAAGTGTTTTGCTATAACATAACCTGTACGTCTTCTTTTCAGGATAAGGGGACCCACACTGCTTAGACCCTGGTCTCTCCTGCCTGCCTGCTGCACATAAGTTGTTTGCCGGTCAAAAGAGAGGTCAAACTCAGCCCCTCGCCCTGTGAGTAGGTTGACGGGAGACACTGACTCTGGTAGTGTACGCTGTAAACCCATTTGAGTGTTAAACACTTTTGCTTTCACTAAATCCTCCCCTTCGGACCCCCCCTTTCCGGCCTGCCCATGCAGGCTGGTCACTTCCACTTCCCTTTTTCCCTTCCAATAGGTCGTACCCCCCTTCCCTGGGTCCGAGGGGGAACATCTCTCCCAGGTTTATTTGAGGTGTCTCACCATAAACTAAAGGTGATCCGCAGTAGGCTCCACTGGGCCCCTGTCTCCACGTGGGTCGGCGTCTTAGTCTAATCATACAGAGTTGTAGGGCAGTGTTCTGCTCATAAAAGCCGTCATGGGGAGATAGAGGTCATAAGTGGACGTCCGGCCCCACTCAGTCATGTAATACTAATGTGCATGTATATTTTCCTTTTCTCAATTTGTCAACCTGCTGGGCTCATAAATCTCTTTAGCAATCTCTAATCCAGGTTCAACTGTTTAGTACAGGATATTCTTCTCTCATTTGAAAATGCCTCATAACACTAAGAGACATTTGAAAACACCAGGTACAGTAAAGAAAACGGTTCGGGACCACTTCACGCAACCAACTAAAGACCGGAATGAAGATTTACTTGAGGATCAGAGCAACTCTGAAACCCTCGGGGATGGCTCCCAACCCGACCTTACGCCTCATGTCAGATCACAACACCTAATTACGGAGGAAACCCTTAAAAAAATGCTGCAAACCAAACTATCTCCATTACCAAGGAAATTCAGCGCAATCATGCTGAACTCCACAAGGACATCTCTGAGATTGGGGACAGGGTGGATTCCCTGGAAAGAAAACAGGACGACCTTGCTACAGACCATTCCAACTTGCTGGCATACTCGGAATCTCTGGCAGACCAGATTAGCCAACTGGAATTTAAACTTGCCGATGTGGAGGATAGGGCTCGCAGAAACAATGTAAGATTTATGGGAATCTCGGAGGACATCCAACCTACAGAGATTCAAACCTTCCTGAAAGACCTCTTTAAAGACCTGCTGGGCTCAACAGAAGGACTTAATGATACCATGGAAAGAGCTCATAGAGCCTTACGACCGAGAACTGTCTCTCAAGAGAACCGTGAGACGTCATAGTCTGTTTCCATAGCTTCCCATTCAAGGACAGGCTCATGCAGGCGGCTTTTCGGAAACCGCAGATATCAGAGAAGTTCAAGGACATACAGCTGCTGCCCGATCTATCCGCACACACTCTACAACACCGTAGATACTTCCAGCCGGTCACACAGATCCTCCGTAGGGAAAACATTAAATACAGATGGGGTTACCCTACTAAACTAATAATCACAAAGGACAACAAACCATTCACGGTGACCTCTCTATCTCAGGGAACCGCTCTCCTGGGCCAGTGGGGCCTTATGGCAGTAGACCCCAGGGGACCCCCTGTGTCCCAATCTAAGCTGAGAGTCTCGGCCCCCAAGTGGTCGGTGAAAGAACAAAGACCAAAGAGACTGAAAACATTGCAGCCTCTGGAACCTACCCAATCGGAGTCTTTGTCCTCATGATAAGCGACATTTGCTTTTGCCACATCCCAGGAACCTGACAAGTCACAAAACGCCCACTTCTGCCCACCTACAGTGTTATGCAGTTGGGCAGAGGAACTGAGATGATATGGCCTGACATATGCCCCTCCATGGTCCCTTGGGCCATACTCTATGGTTTCATACAAGTTAGGTTTATGTGTTTAGAAATTTAATTATGTATATTGTTCTTTTGTGTCAGACCTCCATGCCCATCATACTTTACAGGCCTGATAGGATTAAATGTGCTCACCTCTACCTTTATTGCCCTCTGTTGCTATTTTCTGGGGTTATGGAGTGGGATAGGTATTGTACTGCAAATTGTAACTAATAAGAGTGTGGGACCGCACTCCACCATCTCATGACAGGCCTAGGTGCTTCTTTGTTTTCTCTACAGCTTAATGCTATATACCTGGCCTTCGTATTCAATCTGTTTAGTGTCCCACAGACATGACATGGTGGTTTGCTCTTATCCTTACTCCCCTTACCCTTTGTGGTTGCACCGATGTAATAATGAGTGGGGCCTGCATTGACTGAAATATGTACTTATATAATCATTTGCGACTCCATTCTATTCTTTATATTATGTTCATGTGTTTTGACTCTATTGTATTTACTGTTCCTTGTCAGGTTTCTCTGTTCACCTGGATTATTCTGTTTAGGTTATGCCCCTATCGGGCTCACATGTTGATATATACTCACTTGCACTTTGGTTTACCTTTTCATAGCTTATTTATCTAGTTTTCGGAGTGGGGCTGGACTTTCCAGCTCCCCTCTCCATACATTCGCTCTTAGCTCCCCCCCCACTGGTTAACCCACGCCAGGGTTCCAACTAGGTGGACTATTTCCACCTGTGCTGTCAGTACATTTCCTTTCTACCTGCTAATCATTTCCCTTACTTCCCAGCCCTCACACACCTTTCACTAGGAAGTAGGTCTAGGTCTCCCAGATATTTCTCCCGCCCATATACTTTCTGGGATCGGAGGTAGAGAATGTCCCACTTACGAATATGCACACACAACTCCAGAGGCCTAAATTCTCCCTACAAGAGGAGCTTACTCTCTCATATGCTGCGTCATCATAATCCTGACGTAGTGTTTCTACAAGAAACACATTGGTTGTTAGCTTCCCCCAACAGATTCCACTCTTGATCATACACGACCATCGAGTGTTCTTCATTCACAAAGAAAGCTCGAGGGACTGCTGTCATGATTCACAGGAGGATAGCTTATGAGGAAATTCAGGTACTTAGGGACCCCCAGGCCAGATACACGATAGTAATCTGTAAGCTTGACCATGTCACACATACCCTTGTCTCAGTTTACCTACCCAACTCCCAACAGCCTGCTTGTCTCAGGAAAATCCTGAGGCTGATTGATCAGCATAAACAAGGCAGAGTCATAATAGCAGGAGACTTTAACATGATTTGGGATGCTGAACTTGACCGCAAGACGTTAAACCCAATTAGGTCCTCCTCCCAACTGACCCTTCTCTCCACACGATTCAAATCAATCATGTCTGAGTTTGGATATTATGACATTTGGCGCTCTCTACACACCACAGATAGGGACTTCACCCATTTCTCCCAGGTACACAAAACCTACTCTAGGTTAGACCATATTTTTTGCTCTGCCGGGACTCTGGATTCAGTGCTCCAATCCAGCATTCTTCTATGTTCATGGTCCGACCATGATCCAGTACTTGCGGACTTACAAATCAGTGACCCTTGTCCCCATAAAAATAGATGGTCTCTTCCGCGCAATATTCTAGCAGAAATCCCCTTCAGGGAGGAGTTGCGGAGAGATCTTATAGATCTCATTCAACTCAATGACAATGGTCAGACTGCAGATGACACACTCTGGGGAGCCATCAAGGCGGTAACCAGAGGATATATCATCCGCAAGCAAGCCCGCCTTAGGAAATTAGCTGGACTCTCCCTAGCCCAAGCCCACTGCAGACTTAGACTGCTTGAATCTGCTAACAGAACCAACGTCACGGAAGCATTGTCATCCCAGATCTTAGCAGTGCGCTCGCATATTAACTATCTAGAGTTGCGGCCTACCCAAGAGAACCTCACAAGACTTAAACAGTTATTTTACTATAAAGGCAACAGGGCAGATACATTGTTAGCGAATAAACTGCGCCAGCGGAACAGCACATCTCGTATACACCAAATCTTTTATAACAACAAGATTCACAAACTCCCCTCACAGATAGGGGACTGCTTCTCACATAACTACTCCAAGCTCTACGATCTTGAGGGTACTGAGATCAAGGCCCCCGCCTCCACCCAACAGATCAGAGAATTTCTCGATTCTCTAAATCTACCCTCCCTATCGATGGAACAACAGGAATCTTTGACTAATCCGTTCACTCAGTTGGAGGTTAAGCTGGTCATCCAGCGACTTAAATCTCTTAAGGCCCCGGGTCCTGATGGATTTCCCGCACAGTTCTACAAAACTTACACCCAGGAACTTGTGCCGCTACTCCTTAGGTTTTTTAACACTGCCAGACAAGGAGGAAGTTTTAAAAGGGAATTTTTGGAGGCTGAGATCATTATGATCCCCAAACCAAACAAGGACCCATCTTATTGCCCCAACTATAGACCTATTTCGCTTATAAACGTGGACATAAAAATCTACTCCAAGCTTATCGCGAATCGAATATGCAAACTTCTGCCTACCCTGGTTAATCCAGACCAAGTAGGGTTCATATATATTCGTGAGGGCCCAGATAACACCAGGCGCCTCATTAACATAGTTTGCGAATCGACGAGAATGAACAAGCCTTTCTCGGTTATCTCTCTAGATGCCGAGAAGGCCTTTGATAGGGTCAGATGGAGCTACCTTTGGGAGACTTTAGATGTTTTTAAATTTCCCCCTGACATACATCTTGCGATCCAAGCCCTATATTCCAACCCCACGGCAACGGTTAGGGGGATGGGGTTCCATTCAACTTCATTCCCCATCCGAAATGGCACGAGGCAGGGCTGCCCTCTTTCCCCACTTCTGTTCGCCCTGGCAATTGAGCCACTTGCAGAAACAATACGCACCAACAAAGATTTGGTGGGTATCACACTTTCGGGCTCTAAACATAGCATCGCCTTATTTGCTGACGATGTGACAGTATTCTCAGCTGACCCCCTTCGTACAATCCCTAAACTCCTGGATGTGCTCGAGTTCTTTGGCTCTCTTTCCTTTTACAAACTTAACGCCCGTAAAACAGAAATCTACTGGTGGGGTTTCTCCCAACGCTACATCTTGGCCCTCCAGAGGCAATTCGATTTCAAATGGTCTAGTAAATGTATCACGCACCTTGGAGTTAAAATATCTAACGACCTGAAGCAGATGGTCAAAGATTTTTACCCCTGCTGGCAGATCTGCGAGCGTTAAAAAATACTTGGGATCACAAGAGCATTTCTTGGATGGGCCGCATAGCCTCTCTCAAGATGTTGTTTCTTCCGCGGCTCACCTATCTGTTTAGGTGCCTACCAATTAGAGTACCCACCCACCTATTGCTGCAATTCCAAAGCGAGTGCACCAAATTCATCTGGCAGAATAAAACCCCTAGGATAGCCCATAAAATACTCCAGTTCCCGGTCCATTTGGGGGGACTGGCCTCCCCATCCATAGTAAAGTATTACGAGGGAGCCATGCTCACGCATATCTCTCAGTGGGGAGTACTACATTCTCAAGACAGGTGGAGGGATATCGAACAAGCTTCACTGCCTTTTGATATCTATTTAAAGGATCTAATTTGGACCCCGTCCATAGTTGTAGAACCTTGAACATCCACAACTATGTGGTCACGGAGTGCTTGGCGGTTTGGGATAAAATCCGCCACCGTAAGCTGATCGCGCCGCATCCCTCCCCGATTACATCTATTCCGGGCCTTTATACAGGCCTCCCTGAGACACACCCCAACACATGGGCTAGAATGGGGGTGAAACAAGTTTCAGATCTTTGGTCCGCGACTAGTGGGGACGGCTATTTCATGTTATCTAGGGACAGACCTGGGGAAGATGTCCCACCCTACCTCCACTTCGAGCTTTCTAGGATAAAGAGCTTCCTATCTAGCTGGGGTTTTTCCCCCTCCACCTCGCGTCCACTTACCCCATGGGAATCTATGTGGAGGGGTGGACGTACTGCTAGAGGGTACGGTGCCCCCTGACCTGGCCTCGCATCTGAGTAAGTGGGACACTATTCTTCACACTAGAATCTCGGCTGGCGCCTGGCAAGGGTCTCTTACCCTGACCAAAAAATCTTTGCACTGTGTGACAATGTTTGAAACGCACTATAAAGTCATTTTTCAATGGTATCTGGTCCCTGTGCGATTAGCCAAGATGTTCCCGACGTCCTCTCCACAATGCTGGAGAGAATGTGGGGCCCAGGGAAGCATGCTCCACATTTGGTGGGAATGCCCCAGGTTGTCTCATCTGTGGAATTTATGTTTCCGCACTCTATCTACTCTCAGGATACAATTGCCTAAAAGCCCTGCCACAGCACTTCTACACTTAAACTTACAAGCCCTTCCCAAACATCAACAGATCTTTTGTGTCTATCTCCTAACATCAGTCAAAACTTGTATAGCTAGATGCTGGAAGAAAGCTTCTCCCCCTTGCTGGTCCGATATCCTTAGGAATATGGCCCACCTACATGTTATGGAAAGGGACATATTCTATAGTCTGGACAGAAGTGACTTGTTTTAGATCATCTGGGCTGACTGGACGGAAATGCACAACACCACATGGCTCCCCCAGGTTAGGGTATAGGAATACATGTATCTTCTGCCTCAGACAAACTCCGATAGGTGCCCCCCCTCCCCCCTCTCCCTCCCCACCCATATTGATGAACCCCCTCTTTCTCCCCCCCCCTCCCACTCTCTTTTGATAATCTCTCAGAAATGTACTGACTTCTATCTCTGATACTTCAATGACTCAGTTGTATCCTATATACTCATTTTTTCTTTTTCATTTGTTTATGTTCTAATCTAGCACTTTATGTTATGGTATGTACTTTAATGTGCAGGGGACCCGCGAGTCCCCAGTCAGTGTTATACTAGTTAAAACAAATAAAAATCTTTGATTTAAAAAAAAAAAAAAATATTTTCCAAGTAGAAATGAAAATGAAAAAAAAAAAAAAAAAAGCATTCAAAAACTGCATTTTTCAATATTTTATATTTAATAAATACATAACGTGCCTTAACATAACTGACAAAATATATATTACAGTACAGTATCTATAATAATAATAATTATTATTAAAAAATATATATATTTTATATTTAAATGTTTAATATTTCCATAATGTGCCTTAAGATAACGCATTCTTATTGTGCACTAATTCGACACCGCGTTAGTCCTAAAGCCTGGAAACAGAAGCGTGTTACGCATATTTTACATTCCAATGTTTTTCACACAGAATATTTTTTTATTATTATATATATATTTCTATATATATTGTATGTGATGATGGAAATGTAAATATATATATATACTGTATATATATACATATATATATATAATATATATATATATATATATATATATATATATATATAGATATAATATATATATATATATATATATATATATTTATATATATATATATATATATATATATAAAAAAGAAAATATCTATTTAAAATAAAAATACAATTTTCCTGTATGTGAGGAACATTAGGATATGAAATATTTTCAGTAAATACACAGTAAAACACATAACTAAATATTATTATATAATTATTATTTAGACACATATATATTATAGCCCTTTGCAGTCAAATACATGGCCATATACCACATACCTTTGAACCCTTATAAAAATGTTATTCATATTTAAAAAAGTATATTTTTTATCAGATAGTGTGCATTCACACATTGTCAAAATATATATATTTAAATTCTGAGAGATTTATTTTTTTCTATTTTGGTGAAGGTTAAATAAACTGTTACATTTGTTCTTTCTGTTTGCAATGCCACAAATGGACACTAGGATATGCTTTTGACCACATTATACAAAAAACAATATTTCTCCAGACTGTACTATAAATTGGGCGTTGCATTTTGTAACTGAATTCTTATCTCTAGATACATATGTTTCCACAAAAGGGTCGTAGAGAGAGAGTGAAAAGAAGAAAGATGATAGAAAGTATGACAGGCTGGATAAAGGTGGCAGGCCAGAAGTGCATTAGAGGGGAAGGAAAGAATTATTCATACAAAATCTGTCAGGTTTCAGTAGAGGGCAAATCTGTTAACTTGCCTCAAAGATTGTGCTGAGAAAAATGAATAGATGTAATTTTTAACTTTGTACTTCTGTTTTAACTTTCTTTTGTTATGATTCATGATACGAATGCCAATCTAAGCATATTCGGTAAGTGTTCCTGTGGTGACCTGGTTTGAATGACTAATTTTCAGAAGGGATGTTGCTATATTTTATGTCACAAGCTAATGTTTTCCACAGCATGAATTTTAATGCTAAGCAGAAAATAACATGAACAGTTTTTCTCCTGTAGAGAAGAATATGTAGAAATTGCTTACCATTTATCAGCTGAATGTACAAAACTGACTTGATCAATGGTTAAATACTTAAGAAGCAATTTGATCTTGACAAACTACTGTCTTTAAAAAAAAAAAAAAAATACCCGTGGACTAAAAATGTTAAATATGTAACATCACCACAAGGAACATATGCTCTGTTTACATTTAAAATAGTAGTGCCTGAGTCAGCTGCAAACAATTTCAAATTTTCTTTAAAAAAAAAAAGCAAAAAAAAAAGCTTTATTGTTTGAAAACATTTACACACATTGGGGCCTATCTATCAAGCTCTGGATAGAGTTTGAGGCCCCGTGTTTCTGGTGAGCCTGCAGACTCGCCAGAAACACCAGTTATGAAGCAGTGGTCTAACGAACGCTGCTCCATAACCTGTCCGCCTGCTCTGAGCAGGCGGACAGACATCGCCGCAATTCAACCTGATCGCGTACAAAAGTTATTAACCCCTAATCCGCCTAACTAACCCTATAATAAATAGTATTAACCCCTAATCTGCCCTCCCTAACATCGCCGACACCTAACTTCAAACATTAACCCCTAATCTGCCGACTGGAGCTCACCGCTATTCTAATAAATGTATTAACCCCTAAAGCTAAGTCTAACCCTAACACTAACACCCCCCTAAGTTAAATATAATTTAAATCTAATTAAATAAATTAACTCTTATTAAATAAATTATTCCTATTTAAAGCTAAATACTTACCTGTAAAATAAACCCTAATATAGCTACAATATAAATTATAATTATATTATAGCTATTTTAGGATTAATATTTATTTTACAGGTAACTTTGTATTTATTTTAACCAGGTACAATAGCTATTAAATAGTTAAGAACTATTTAATAGCTAAAATAGTTAAAATAATTACAAATTTACCTGTAAAATAAATCCTAACCTAAGTTACAATTAAACCTAACACTACACTATCAATAAATTAATTAAATAAAATACCTACAATTACCTACAATTAAACCTAACACTACACTATCAATAAATAAATTAAATACAATACCTACAAATAACTACAATGAAATAAACTAACTAAAGTACAAAAAATAAAAAAGAACTAAGTTACAAAAAATAAAAAAATATTTACAAACATAAGAAAAATATTACAACAATTTTAAACTAATTACGCCTACACTAAGCCCCCTAATAAAATAACAAAGCCCCCCAAAATAAAAAAATGCCCTACCCTATTCTAAATTACTAAAGTTCAAAGCTCTTTTACCTTACCAGCCCTGAACAGGGCCCTTTGCGGGGCATGCCCCAAGAAGTTCAGCTCTTTTGCCTGTAAAAAAAAACATACAATACCCCCCCCCCAACATTACAACCCACCACCCACATACCCCTAATCTAACCCAAACCCCCCTTAAATAAACCTAACACTAAGCCCCTGAAGATCATCCTAACTTGTCTTCATCTCACCGGGTATCACACCGATCCGTCCTGGCTCCGATATCTTCATCCAACCCAAGCGGGGGCTAGACATCCACTGAAGAAGTCCAGAAGAGGGTCCAAAGTCCCTCAAATTCCGATTGGCTGATAGGATTCTATCAGCCAATCGGAATTAAGGTAGGAATATTCTGATTGGCTGATGGAATCAGCCAATCAGAATCAAGATCAATCCGATTGGCTGATCCAATCAGCCAATCAGATTGAGCTCGCATTCTATTGGCTGATCGGAACAGCCAATAGAATGCGAGCTCAATCTGATTGGCTGATTGGATCAGCCAATCGGATTGAACTTGATTCTGATTGGCTGATTCCATCAGCCAATCAGAATATTCCTACCTTAATTCCGATTGGCTGATAGAATCCTAGGGAATTCGAGGGACGCCATCTTGGATGACGTCCCTTAAAGGAGACGTCATTCTTCAGTTGGACGTCGCCGGATGAAGATGGGTCCGCGGTGGAGGTCTTCAGGATGGAGCCGGTCCTCATCGGATGAAGATAGAAGATGCCGCTTGGAAGATGATGGTTGCCGGTCCGGATCTACTCTTCTTCCCGGATAGGATGAAGACTTTGGACCCTCTTCTGGACTTCTTCAGTGGATGTCTAGCCCCCGCTTGGGTTGGATGAAGATATCGGAGCCAGGACGGATCGGTGTGATACCCGGTGAGGTGAAGACAAGGTAGGATGATCTTCAGGGGCTTAGTGTTAGGTTTATTTAAGGGGGGTTTGGGTTAGATTAGGGGTATGTGGGTGGTGGGTTGTAATGTTGGGGGGGGTATTGTATGTTTTTTTTTACAGGCAAAAGAGCTGAACTTCTTGGGGCATGCCCCGCAAAGGGCCCTGTTCAGGGCTGGTAAGGTAAAAGAGCTTTGAACTTTAGTAATTTAGAATAGGGTAGGGCATTTTTTTATTTTGGGGGGCTTTGTTATTTTATTAGGGGGCATAGAGTAGGTGTAATTAGTTTAAAATTGTTGTAATATTTTTCTTATGTTTGTAAATATTTTTTTATTTTTTGTAACTTAGTTCTTTTTTATTTTTTGTACTTTAGTTAGTTTATTTCATTGTAGTTATTTGTAGATATTGTATTTAATTAATGTATTGATAGTGTAGTGTTAGGTTTAATTGTAGGTAATTGTAGATATTTTATTTAATTAATTTAATGATAGTGTAGTGTTAGGTTTAATTGTAACTTAGGTTAGGATTTATTTTACAGGTCATTTTGTTATTATTTTAACTAGGTAACTATTAAATAGTTCTTAACTATTTAATAGCTATTGTACCTGGTTAAAATAATTACAAAGTTACCTGTAAAATAAATATTAATCCTAAAATAGCTACAGGGAGTGCAGAATTATTAGGCAAATTAGTATTTTGACCACATCATCCTCTTTATGCATGTTGTCTTAATCCAAGCTGTATAGGCTTGAAAGCCTACTACTGATTAAGCATATTAGGTGATGTGCATCTCTGTAATGAGAAGGGGTGTGGTCTAATGACATCAACACCCTATATCAGGTGTGCATAATTATTAGGCAACTTCCTTTCCTTTGGAAAAATGGGTCAAAAGAAGGACTTGACAGGCTCAGAAAAGTCAAAAATAGTGAGATATCTTGCAGAGGGATGCAGCACTCTTAAAATTGCAAAGCTTCTGAAGCGTGATCATCGAACAATCAAGCGTTTCATTCAAAATAGTCAACAGGGTCGCAAGAAGCGTGTGGAAAAACCAAGGCGCAAAATAACTGCCCATGAACTGAGAAAAGTCAAGCGTGCAGCTGCCAAGATGCCACTTGCCACCAGTTTGGCCATATTTCAGAGCTGCAACATCACTGGAGTGCCCAAAAGCACAAGGTGTGCAATACTCAGAGACATGGCCAAGGTAAGAAAGGCTGAAAGACGACCACCACTGAACAAGACACACAAGCTGAAACGTCAAGACTGGGCCAATAAATATCTCAAGACTGATTTTTCTAAGGTTTTATGGACTGATGAAATGAGAGTGAGTCTTGATGGGCCAGATGGATGGGCCCGTGGCTGGATTGGTAAAGGGCAGAGAGCTCCTGTCCGACTCAGACGCCAGCAAGGTGGAGGTGGAGTACTGGTTTGGGCTGGTATCATCAAAGATGAGCTTGTGGTGCCTTTTCGGGTTGAGGATGGAGTCAAGCTCAACTCCCAGTCCTACTGCTAGTTTCTGGAAGACACCTTCTTCAAGCAATGGTACAGGAAGAAGTCTGCATCCTTCAAGAAAAACATGATTTTCATGCAGGACAATGCTCCATCACACGCGTCCAAGTACTCCACAGCGTGGCTGGCAAGAAAGGGTATAAAAGAAGAAAATCTAATGACATGGCCTCCTTGTTCACCTGATCTGAACCCCATTGAGAACCTGTGGTCCATCATCAAATGTGAGATTTACAAGGAGGGAAAACAGTACACCTCTCTGAACAGTGTCTGGGAGGCTGTGGTTGCTGCTGCACGCAATGTTGATGGTGAACAGATCAAAACACTGACAGAATCCATGGATGGCAAGCTTTTGAGTGTCCTTGCAAAGAAAGGTGGCTATATTGGTCACTGATTTGTTTTTGTTTTGTTTTTGAATGTCAGAAATGTATATTTGTGAATGTTGAGATGTTATATTGGTTTCACTGGTAAAAATAAATAATTGAAATGGGTATATATTTGTTTTTTGTTAAGTTGCCTAATAATTATGCACAGTAATAGTCACCTGCACACACAGATATCCCCCTAAAATAGCTATAACTAAAAACAAACTAAAAACTACTTCCAAAACTATTCAGCTTTGATATTAATGAGTTTTTTTTGGGTTCATTGAGAAGATGGTTGTTGTTCAATAATAAAATTAATCCTCAAAAATACAACTTGCCTAATAATTCTGCACTCCCTGTATAATATAACTATAATTTATAGTGTAGCTATATTAGGATTTATTTTACAGGTAAGTATTTAGCTTTAAATAGGAATAATTTATTTAATAAGAGTTAATTAATTTCGTTAGATGTAAATTATATTTAATTTAGGGGGGTGTTAGTGTTAGGGTTAGATTTAGCTTTAGGGGTTAATACATTTATTAGAATAGCGGTGAGCTCCAGTCGGCAGATTAGGGGTTAATAATTGAAGTTAGGTGTCGGCGATGTTAGGGAGGGCAGATTAGGGGTTAATACTATTTATTATAGGTTTAGTGAGGCGGATTAGGAGTTAATAACTTTATTATAGTAGCGCTCAGGTCCGCTCGGCAGATTAGGGGTTAATAAGTGTAGGCAGGTGGAGGCGACGTTGTGGGGAGCAGATTAGGGGTTAATAAATATAATATAGGGGTCGGCGATGTTAGGGCAGCAGATTAGGGGTACATAGGGATTATGTAAGTAGCAGCGGTTTACGGAGCGGCAGATTAGGGGTTAATAATAATATGCAGGGGTCAGCGATAGCGGGGGCGGCAGATTAGGGGTTAATAAGTGTAAGGTTAGGGGTACATGTTAGGGTGTTAGGTGCAGACGTAGGAAGTGTTTCCGCATAGCAAACAATGGGGCTGCGTTAGGAGCTGAACGCGGCTTTTTTGCAGGTGTTAGGTTTTTTTTCAGCTCAAACAGCCCCATTGTTTTCTATGGGGGAATCGTGCACGAGCACGTTTTTGAGGCTGGCCGCGTCCATAAGCAACTCTGGTATCGAGAGTTAAAGCTGCGTTAAATATGCTCTACGCTCCTTTTTTGGAGCCTAACGCAGCCTTTATGTGGACTCTCAATACCAGAGTTATTTTTATGGTGCGGCCAGAAAAAAGCCGGTGTTAGCTTTTCGGGTCGTTACCGACAAAACTCTAAATCTAGCCGTTAGTTACCAGAGTCTTTTCTAGTGCCCTTTTAAAGAAGAGGGACTACAGTAACAATTATCTAATCATCTAGAACAACACCTGTCAAAGTAGATGCTAATTGTCCAGCTAGAACAGTTCAAAGTTCGCTTAAAATTACTGGAGAAATATTATTTATGCCCCCTTTCTTTCTTTCTTTCTTTCTTTCTTTCTTTCTTTCTTTCTTTCTTTCTTTCTTTCTTTCTTTCTTTCTTTCTATAACTGTGTAACCAGTCTGTTAGTTTTTCCACAACTCTACTGTTAAAGGGACATGACACCCACATTTTTTCTTTCATGATTTAGGAAGAGAATGCAGTTTTAAACATCTTTCTAATTTACTTATATTATCTAATTTGTTTTATTCTCTTGATATTCTTTGCTGAAAAGCATATCTAGATATGCTCAGTAGGTGCTGATTGGTTGCTGCACATAGAAGCCCCGTGTGATTGGCTCACCATGTGCATTGCTTTTTCTTCAACTAAGGATATCTAACAAATGAAGCAAAATAAATAATAGAAGTAAATTGTAATGCTGTTTAAATTTCTATTCTCTATCTGAATCATGAAAGAAAGATTTTGGGTTTAGTGGCCCTTTAACTACGTTTTTTTTTTTTATCCCTTCTTTTCCTTGTTTCAACAATGCACTAGTATTGAACCCACTAATTAGGTGTTAAAATAGGCTAAATCCATATGTAAGACGAACATCAACTGTAGCAGTAGCACAGCAGGTAGTTTAAGGCACATCAGGGGGTGACTGGATACAAGCAGGTCAGTCAGGAAAGCAGGACTAATATAGTATAGGATCATTTCAGTAAATCACAAATAGGATAACTGGAAACAGAGTTACTGCAAGACTAGGGCAATCTGGCTATATAAACTCAGTCCTGTAATCTGAACAAGCATAGTTCCAATGCGCACAAAGAGCCGCAAGAAACCCCTTTTCACTTGTGCACAACAGTTAGCGCACCACTTGTAATCTAGCCCTATATAGGACCTGTGTAAATTTTAGTTCTTCTGGGATTTTTTTTCTTTATAGTATCTGCTGATTCTTGGGCAATCATATTGATTTTTTTTTCTTATATTTTTAGTGAAATGTCTGACCACCTGTTTCTGTCAACAGTCATTTGATTGCTGATTATTACATTGCAGAAAACAGGCTCGCACAGGTGCTAAGAAACTGCATCCACTGCTTGTCTAAAAATCCTAAATAAGATCAACTTCCATTTGGAGAAATTTTAAGAACATAATCTCCTCCCTAATAATCTATATTGATTTTACATATGCCTTCTTATAATGTATTCTTATGCGTTTCCTCAAGGGTCTATAGGATTGGCCCAAATATTTTTTTTTTACACTGTATGAGGTAGATTCCACTTTAACAGCTGTTTCATTTTATACGCCTCCATTTTTAAAATTGACTTGACACAGATTCCATACTAAAAAGAAAACTTTACAATCTAAACATGAATAAAACCCATTTAGTTCATTTTGATAAAAATCATACTTGTCAGAGAAAGAGTGAGGGAGCACTTGTCTGATATCAAAAGTTCCGACAAGTGTTCAGAACTAGCTAAGCACTTTATTGTAGAACACCAAAATGTTAATGTAACCTTAATATGGATGGTAATAGAAAAAAGTCAAACATCCTAGAAGGGGAGGCAATATTAGTCAATTACATTTTAAAAGAGAAGAATTCTGGATTTTTACTCTTGATACAATCATACCAAAAGGCTTCAATTCAGCCTTTGATCTTATTAATTTCTTGGAGTAACACTCAGATGTATTATAGTACTATGGAGGGTCATATTCCATTCATGTCTATTTCTGTAAAAATATTATAAAAACATTTTTAACTCCTGTACCCCTTACAGATACATATATTTCTATATATATTTATCACCTTTTAACTAGTGATTCAGTCATTTTACCCCCAGTTGTTTATGCATTATGAATAAGTTAATTGCTCTCTAGTCCTGTGAGTTTTCTTTTTTCTCTAATATTTGCCTAAGGTTTATACTAGCAATGGTTTCTATAAATTTTGGTATTTGCATTATTATAAATGTTTTTCCTTAGACCTTGCATCCATCAATTTAAGTACTAAAGTAAAAAAGGTAGATATTAATAATAGTCCCAAATGTAGACAGAGTGGCGGCGCTGTATCACCCTCCAGGGATTGAAGCTGATCACGTCCTCAGAGTTTTCTCACTCTTCTCACCTCCAAAAACCAAGGTTTATAATAGTGTAGCAAACAATATGGTGGCGCACAATCAGAGCATCAGTTAAAAATCAGCCTTTATTAAAACCATCAAACAGGATGTCTTCAAGTACGACTTCCAATCTTTTATTAAAATATAGCTCAATGCGTTTTCAAGAGCAAAAATTATGAACAATATAAAACAAGCTGGTTCATCAGAGCAGTTCATCACTGCTATCGCTGGAGGGCTTTTTGTTTCACCCACCATAGATCCTACAGGAGGCATAGCAGTATCCACGATCAGACAATACGGAGGGCGGTGAGTAATTTCAATTGCTGTTTGGGGATTATATCTGCATGCTGTGGAGTGGGAGCCTGTTACCGCATTACCTAACTTGAGCTGAGCTTGGGAAACTCACCATTTATACATGGTTTATGAATCACCAATGGTTTTTTTTTTGTGTGTGTTTTGAGTTGGCCCATTATCGCTACTTTTCACTATTTTTTTTATATACTTATAAACATATATAAACACTTAAATACACGTGTATATACATATATGTACATATATATAAACCCAAATGCGCATATATATATATATATATATATATATATATATATACAGTATACAGTATATATATATATATATACATTATAGCCCTTTTCAGTTAAACACCTTGTCATATACCATATACTTTTAAACCCTTATACATTTTTAAAACTGTCAACTTGTAATATGTGCACAAGTGATCATGGTTGTGATATTGCTTATCTTGACCCACATTAATTTTTGGGTGCCATTTGTAATCTAGCCCTAGCTCTTTTTCATTTTTTTAACCTCATCATACTTTTATCTCATACTCTGATATCTCTCTTCCTTTGTCTTTCCCTCACTTTCCGCTATGTCCCACTTTTTCTTATCCCTCAATCCCTCTTTGGCATATTTGTCCTATGTCTTACTGCATTTCTTTATGTCTGACCCCCTCAAACTCTATTTGATCCCCTACTTCTCTTTCTTACCTCAATTGGCCCTGTAATGTCTCATTGCCTTTAATTTTCTGGCTTATTTATACTCTGCATTGTTAATCTCTGGCCTGATTCTTCTCGAGTTGATGTTTCAATCAATTTTCTCTTAATTCAAAATTATTATCAACATTTTCAATGCTGCTCTCTCAATTTCATAATAGAAATATCTTGAGTATAATATCCTTTTATGCGGTCTTTATGGCTTGTCACATTAAAGGGACAGTCTACACCAGAATTGTTATTGTTTTAAAAGATAGATAATCCCTTTATTACCAATTCCCCAGTTTTGCATAACCAACACAGTTATATTAATATACTTTTTACATCTGTGATTATCTTGTAGTCTAGCCAATCAGTGCCTGCTCCCAGATAACTTCACGTGCACAAGCACAGTGTTATCTATATGAAATATGTGAACTAACACCCTCTAGTGGTGAAAAACTGTTAAAATGCAATCTGAAAGAGGTGGGCTTCAAGGTCTAAGAAATTAGCATATGAACCTCCTAGGTTAAGCTTTCAACTAAGAATACCAAGAGAACAAAGCAAAATTGGTGATAAAAGTAAATTGGAAATTTTTTAAAATTACATGCTCTATCTGAATCATGAAAGTTTATTTTGGCCTAGACTGTCCCTTTAACTGTTGGTATTATGGTGGGAGGGCTTACTGTCAAAAATAAGTCACCCACATTTTTTTGTTCAGGTATCTTCCTTGGTAATTTGTTATATTCTGTTCACTCTGTGGGCTATATAAGTAAATATGTGATATTGTTAATGCTTTGTCAGGACAAGGTGTTTGCACATAGAAACATTACAAAGCCAACTATTTCTGTTTCTAAAGACCAGCATGTCTCTCTGTCTATCTATCTTTCTCATGCATAAATAAATAAATAACTAAAATGAGAACTAAGGACCAGATTATGAGTGGAGCGCTAACAGTTACGCACAAGCAAAAAGGGGTTTATCACGGGTGTTTGCACGCCCAATCACGATTTACGCTAGAATGATTACGCATCTTCAGAGCTCTGGTTAACTGTTTCACGAAACAAAAAAGTTGCACAAAACACATCATACATACATTACAAAGTACAGTTACACTCATAATAACACTAATAACATTTATTAATAACATATATTGCACAAAAACGTTATAAGGGCTCAAAGATATGAGGTCTCTGGTGCTAGAACAAAAAGACAGGCAAATGACTTTAACATTGAGATACATATATATATATATACATGTCTAAATATGTATATCTATGTAAATATGTTTATACATGTGTGCATATGTATTTATGTATTTATATGTGTATATATGTATTTATAGACATATATACACATATAAACACATACATACATGCTATGTAAAACATGTTAAACATATTTATTCATTTTTAACAAAGTGTTATACTGTTTTACACATTCCAATGTTCTGCACATAGCAGAATATGTTGTACGTATTTAGAAAAATATATTTCTATATATATCTGTATATATCGATGCCAATATATATACATATATATATATATATATATATGTATAGATATAAACTGTATCTAAATACCATCATATATTTATAGAAATATGTATTTATGAATAAATAGAACATATTCTGCTGAAGAACATTGGAATGGGAAATATTCATACTTTCATCTCATGTTAGCGATTGGGTTTATGTGCAAGTAGGACCTTTTTTCCACTTTTTTTGCTCCATTGACTTCTGTGGGTGAATACGTTAACGCCATCACGATATTCAAAGTTCAGCTTTTTGTGCGCATCGGGTTAGTGTGCGAGTAAAAACTATTTTATTTTTAACTTGTAATACAAGAGCTATCCGATGGGTGCAAAAAGCTTACTTCTAGTGGAGTTAGCACCCGAGCGAGAGCATTAAATACCGCTCCACATTTAATTTGGCCCTAAATTTCTAAGAAGTAATTCCACAGAAGTGAAAAAAAAAATACCATGAACTATTTAAAAATATTAAACTACATTTCTAATAATTACTAACTATATCTATGGTGTTTAAAGAAGCTTGTATTGTATACACTAATCTTCATATACATATATTTTATGTTTAAAATCTGTAGAGATAAAAATTGAGATTTACACATAACTTTCTAATATCTTGAAATTGAAGACTTTTAAAAATGTTTGTTTCAGGTTCAGCATATGTTTCCTAACACAATTTCCTTTCTGTAACATTCCTTTAGTCACTTGGGGGTGAATACAGCTGTTCTTCGTACATTACAAGACACATTGCTCAAAAAAATCACTTGGAGAAAGTAAAATTATATTTTTCTTAATAAAAGTCTGCTCATGCTTAGGAAAGTTAACTTGCAAATGGAGATTATGAAGAAACACATTTCTTAAAGCAACACAACCATGAACTGCTTAGAGTGTTAAGAAAAAAATAAGCACAGTATTGTTATTGGGCTAGGTTCATTGTTTGGGCAATTGCAGAGGAGCATCGTTGTAAAGGTGAGACCATGATCTAAATTCATTGATCATCACTTAACTTATCTTTCTGAGCATATCATTAGTTGGTGTTCTTGAAGTTAACATCTATATAGTTGCCCAATACATGACATTTTGCAGAGGGAAGGAGAACCTAATGTTAAGCAGTTAAAGCCTTTAGAGAAAACGTAGTTTCACTAGATAGAATGAGAGGGGTCTTGGAAACCCTGCATATGGGTTGACCATCGGCGTTCCAGTAGTGTGATCTCGATTTTTCAATAAAAATTCAGCAAGTGGAATTCATACAAACTCTATTTCCCTCAGGAAGTGTCTTGTAGTCATTTCTCTCTGTTTCAAATGTGACGAGATTGTCTTTGTTTATAATTTTCTTTTGTGCTTACGTTAGAGTAAGCTATTTTATTCAGGTGCGTTTTTGGCATTTTAGGGCTAGATTACGAGTGGCATGCTAACTGTTGTGTGCAAGCAATATGGGGTATTTCTCAGCTCTTTGTGCGTGATGGAAATAGAGCTCGTATTGTGAGTTGAAAGTAATCATGGTTGCTTGAGTGCAATATAATTTAATGCGAGTCGCGTTAGCGCACATGTAAAGGATAATGCTTTAAAAAAAATACTAAGCACATTAAAAAAAACATTTAACAGTACAGTTACACTCGTATTAACACTGTCTGATAAAAATGATTTAAAACATTTTTTTGCATTAACCCCTTAACGACCAAGGACGTGCCAGGAATGTCCTACAAAAAAATAACCTTAATGACCAAGGACGTTCCTGGCACGTCCTCTGGGGTTTAAAGCGGTGGAAGCGATCGTGATAGCTTAGAGCCCCTTTTAAGGTATTGCAGTGATGCCTCAATTTTGAGGCATCACTGCAATACCTTTTTTACCTACCTATGCAAAGAGGGCCACTCTGTGGCCCTCTCTGCATCGGCCAGTGATGGTGTCGATCGTTGGTGAGTGGGAGCAGCTGCAGGGAGGCAGGTGGGTGGCTCCTCGCTGGGGGATATAGGCCAGAGGGGAGCGGGATCATTCATGGGAGTGCCAGGAGCACGCACGGGGTGGGATCGTGCATGGGGGGCGGGGGTGGTTGCACGCAGGAACAGGTGGGACCGCTACACTATGGAACACTAATATAATATGCAGGGAGAGGGTAATCTGAGCACAGGAGCTGCTCAAACAGTATTGCAGTGATGCTTCAATGTTTAGGCATCCAGCAATACTGTTCCTGACTGCTGGGCTCCATTTTGATCGCTCCCATGGAGCAATCACTTCCGGTTTGACTTCACGTGGAGCCCAGCAGTCAGGCAGAGCATCAAAAGCCATCGGTCAGGCTTCTGATGCTCTGTAAGTGTGCTAAGTGCCTTGGTGGTTTGAGTCACTTAGTAAAGTACACTAACACAAAAAAAAACAATAAAAAAGATATATTTTTAATAAAATAGCCCCATATAGCTCCCAATGTGACTTCAAAAATGACAATGCCCAGTGCATCATGGGGCTTCTGGGGGTGTTCCTAGCCTACCTCATCATATGGGGCAGGCTGAAATAATCCAATCTGAGCTTGCTCTATAATTTAATTTATAATAACAAAATATCCCATGTCTGATATTGTCTGATCATGTCAAGATTAGTAAATATTGACACTGATCAGTGTGGATCTCCCTGGGGAGAGAGAGAGAGATTTGTGTTGAGGGAGAGAGATTTGTGTTGAGGGAGAGAGATTTATTTAGTTATATTAGTTTAAAAATTTAAAAACCCAAAGGTTCTTTTCAGAGCCCCTAGCTTGCCAGTGATCACTACAAATCACTGGCTCTTGCACAAAAGCACTTTTTTGCTCTGTTCTTTTTTTTAGGGGTTCTTTTTTTATTTTTTAGTAATTTTTTGTGAGACCCAAAGGCTCTTTTCTGAGCCATTTAGTTAATTTAAATTTAAATTTTGTGTTGATTTTTTTTTTTTTAGTAATTTTTTTTCTCTGTGACAGATAAAAATAAAAAAAGAAGCGGAGCTGTAGTCTTCTTGAAATAAAAATATATTTATTAATACAAATGGATAAAATAATGGATGCATCCAAGGAAAATACAAGGCGTACCACCTAGAATTTAAAAATAAATAATGTCACTGAGAACATATACTACTGAAGACTCAGACCCCAATTTTGACCCTGCCATATGCTCAGATTCAGATATATTATTAGATACAGTCTCAACTGATAGTGATGTATCTGTGGCTGCCACCCCCTCTGCTAGCCCCCCTGCCAGAAGGAGACGTGTTGCTCCAGCTGCCATTGCTGCTGAAAGGTGGGTAATGCCTCCTCTCCAGAGGCCAGATATCCCACCCTTCACAGTAAATCTTGGCATAAATGTGAATGTGGAAGGATTTAGCCCCCAGCAGTTTATGAATGTGTTTCTGGGCAATGATGTATTGGGGTACATTGTCGCCCAAACTAATTTTGCAAAGCCTGACAGTTTTTTGGCAAAGCAGCAATGGGCCCCCGTTGATGTGCCAGAATTTAAAAAAATCTGGGCATTGACTATGCTGATGGGCATCATAAAGAAACCCTCCATCCACTCCTACTGGAGCAGTAGCCCAATTTGCTCTACCCCCATTTTCTCCCAAAGTATGTCAAGGAAGATGTATGAAATGATTCTACCTATTCATGGGTGGTATCACTGTACTCAGGAGATGTTGTTGAACACATATTGAGGTGTTTTTTGGCAGTAACACATAACAGGAACTGAGAACCCATGCCTAAAATGCAATGTATGTGAAAAATAACACAAAAAAATGACTACCCAAAAGTTTGTCAAAGACTGGTGGTTGTATTAGTGCATGGAAAGTGTTAAAATACCAGCATTTCAAATATCCTAGGGTGTCTACTTTTCAAAAATATAAGGTTTGATGGAGGTAAATTACATTGGCCAGCTTCAGAAATGTCCCAAATAGGACATGGGTGCTTGATGACAGATGTGAAAATTCCAAGTTGAAAAAGTCAAATGCGCCCCCTAAAAATAAGGCCTTTTAGCCCCAAGAGAACCCGACACACCTATTCATGGGTGGTATCAATGTACTCAGGAGGTATTGTTGAACACATATTGAGGTGTTTTTTGACAGTAACACATAACAGGAACTGAGAACCCATGCCTAAAATGCAATGTATGTGAAAAATAACACAAAAAAATGACTACCCAAAAGTTTGTCAAAGACTGGTGGTTGAATTAGTGCATGGAAAGTGTTAAAATACCAGCATTTCAAATACCCTAGGGTGTCTACTTTTCATAAATATAAGGTTTGATGGAGGTAAATTACATTGGCCAGCTTCAGAAATGTCCCAAATAGGACATGGGTGCATGACAGATGTGAAAATTCCAAGTTGAAAAAGTCAAATGCGCCCCCTAAAAATAAGGCCTTTTAGCCCCCAGAGAACCCGACACACCTATACATGGGTGGTATCAATGTACTCAGGAGGTATTATTGAACACATATTGAGGTGTTTTTTGACAGTAACACATAACAGGAACTGAGAACCCATGCCTAAAATGCAATGTATGTGAAAAATAACACAAAAAAATGACTACCCAACAGTTTGTCAAAGACTGGTGGTTGAATTAGTGCATGGAAAGTGTTAAAATACCAGCATTTCAAATACCCTAGGGTGTCTACTTTTCAAAAATATATGATTTGATGGGGGTAAATTACATTGGCCAGCTTCAGAAATATCCCAAATAGGACATAGGTGCATGATGACATATGTGAAAATTCCAAGTTTAAAAACTGGAATGCGCCCCCTAAAATTAAGGCCTTTTAGCCCCAGAGAACCTGACACACCTATACATGGGTGATATCACTGTACTCAGATGATGTTGTTGAACACATATTGAGGTGTTTTTGGCAGTAACAAATAACAGGAACTGAGAATCCATGCCTAAAGTGCAATGTATGTGAAAAATAACACAAAAAATGACTACCCAAAAGTTTGACAAAGACTGGTGGTTGAATTAGTGCATGGAAAGTGTAAAAATACCAGCATTTCAAATATCCTAGAGTATCTACTTTTCAAAAATATAAGGTTTTTGGGGGTAAATTACATTGGCACGCTTCAAAAATGTCCCAAATAGGACATGGGTGCATGATGACAGATGTGAAAATTCCAAGTTGAAAAACTGGAATGCGCCCCTTACAAATAAGGCCTTTTAGCCCCCAGAGAACCTGACACACCTATACATGGGTGGTATCACTGTACTAAGGAGATGTTGTTGAACACATATTATTGATGTGTTTTTTGGCAGTAACACATAACAGGAACTGATAATCCATGCCTAAAGTACAATGTGTGTGTGAAAAATTACACAAAAAAATGGCTACCCAAAAGTTTGACAAAGACTGGTGGTTGAATTAGTGCATGGAAAGTATTAAAATACCAGCATTTTAAATACCCTAGGGTGTCTACTTTTAAAAAATATATGGTTTGATGGGGGTAAATTACATTGGCCAGCTTCAGAAATGTCCCAAATAGGACATGGTTGCATGATGACAGATGTGAAAATTCCAAGTTGAAAAACTGGAATGCACCCCCAAAAAATAAGGCATTTTAGCCCCCAGAGAACCTAACACACCTATACATGGGTGGTATCACTGTACTCAGGAGATGTTGTTGAACACATATTGATGTATTTTTGGCAGTAACACATAACAGGAACTGAGAATCCATGCCTAAAGTATAATGTGTGCGAAAATTAACACAAAAAAATGACTACCCAAAAGTTTGACAAAGACTGGGGGTTGAATTAGTGCATGGAAAGTGTTAAAATACCAGCATTTCAAATACCCTAGGGTGTCTACTTTTCAAAAAATATATGATTTGATGGGGTAATGTACATTGGCCAGCTTCAGAAATGTCACAAATAGGTCATGGGTTCATGATGACAGATGTGAAAATTCCAAGTTGGAAAACTAGAATGCGTCCCCTAAAAGTAAGGCCTTTTAGCCCCCAGAGAACCCAACACAGCTATACATGAGTGGTATCACTGTACTCAGGAGATGCTGCTGAAGACATATTGGGGTGTTATTTGGCTGTAACCCTTAACGCTCTCAGTAAATGTATTCTTAAATTGCTATTTTGTCAAAAAATCTGCACTTTTTTTTTCAAACTTTGGCAAACATTGGTGGTAAAATGGTTGCATGGAAAGAGTCAAAATACCCCATGTTTAATACCTTAGATTGTCTCCTTTTAAAAAATATATACATGTGAAGGGTTTTTCATGGATTCCTGACAGATATCAGTGTTCCAATGTAACTATTGCTAATTTTGAAAAAAAATGGTTTGGAAATAGCAAAGTGCTACTTTTACTTATTGCCCTATGACTTGCAAAAAAAGCAAAGAACATGTAAACATTGGGTATTTCCAAATTCAGGACAAAATTTAAAAACTATTTAGCATGGGTGTTTTATGGTGGTTGTAGATGTGTAATAGATTTTGGGGGTCAAATTTTAAAAAAAAAAGTGTGTTTTTCTTCATATTTTATAATTTTTTCATAGTAAATTTTAAGATTTTATGAAAATAATGGTATCGTTAAAAATTCCATTTATTCGCGAGAAAAACGTTATATAACGTGTGGGTAGTGATGTCGCGAATAGTTCGCAGGTGAATAGTTCCCGGCGAACATAGCATGTTCACGTTCGCCGCGGCGGGCGAACATATGTGATGTTCTCTCCGCCCCCTATTCGTCATCATTGAGTAAACTTTGACCCTGTATCTCACAGTCTGCAGACACATTCCAGCCAATCAGCAGCAGACCCTCCCTCCCAGACCCTCCCAGCTCCTAAGCAGCAGCCATTTTAGATTCATTCGGAAGCTGCATTGTTAGTGAGAGGAAGGACAGTGTAGCTGCTGGTGATTTAATAGGGAAATTGATAGCTAGGCTAGTGTATTCAGTGTCCACTACAGTCCTGAAGGACTCAACTGATCTCTGCTGTAAGGACAGCACCCCAAAAAGCCCTTTTTAGGGCTAGAACATAATTTTTTTCCCCAGTGTAATCTAATTGCAGTTGCCTGCCTGCCAAGCCACTTGCCCAGTGCCACCACTCATATCTAGTGTAACAGTAGTGTAAATTTAAAAAAAAAAAAAACTTTTTTGACTGTGAAACATCAGTCTGCTAGTGTAATCTAATTGCAGTTGCCTGCCTGCCAGCGTGTGTGCCAGGCCCACTTGCCCAGTGCCCCCACTCATATCTGGTGTAACAGTAGTGTAAATTTTTTTAAAAAAACTTTTTTGACTGTGAAACATCAGTCTGCTAGTGTAATCTAATTGCAGTTGCCTGCCTGCCAGCGTGTGTGCCAGGCCCACTTGCCCAGTGCCACCCCACTCATATCTGGTGTAACAGTAGTGTAAATTTAAAAAAAAAAACTTTTTTGACTGTGAAACATCAGTCTGCTAGTGTAATCTAATTGCAGTTGCCTGCCTGCCAGCGTGTGTGCCAGGCCCACTTGCCCAGTGCCACCACTCATATCTGGTGTAACAGTAGTGTAAATTTAAAAAAAAAACTTTTTTGACTGTGAAACATCAGTCTGCTTGTGTAATCTAATTGCAGTTGCCTGCCTGCCAGCGTGTGTTCCAGGCCCACTTGCCCAGTGCCACCACTCATATCTGGTGTAACAGTAGTGTAAATTTAAAAAAAAAAAACTGTGAAACATCAGTCTGCTAGTGTAATCTAATTGCAGTTGCCTGCCTGCCAGCGTGAGTGCCAGCGCATACTGTGCCCACTTGCCCAGTGCCCCCACTCATATCTGGTGTAACAGTAGTGTAAATTTAAAAACAAAAAACTTTTTGGACTGTGAAACATCAGTCTGCTTTTTTGTGTCAGGCTCACAGCGTATACTGTGCCCACTTGCCCAGTGCCACCACTCATATCTTGTTTAATAGTAGTGTAAGTGTACATTTAAAAACCAAAAAAACTTTTTGGACTGTGAAACATCAGTCTGCTTTTTTGTTTCAGGCTCACAGCTTATACTGGGCCCACTTGCCCAGTGCCAGAACTCATATCTTGTTTAATAATAGTGTAAGTGTACATTTAAAAAAAAACAAAAAACTTTTTGGACTGTGAAACATCAGTCTGCTTTTTTGTTTCAGGCTCACAGATTATACTGGGCCCACTTGCCCAGTGCCACCACTCATATCTTGTTTAATAGTAGTGTAAGTGTACATTTAAAAACAAAAAAAACTTTTTGGACTGTGAAACATCAGTCTGCTTTTTTGTTTCAGGCTCACAGCTTATACTGGGCCCACTCGCCCAGTGCCACCACTCATATCTTGTTTAATAGTAGTGTAAGTGCACATTTAAAAAAATAAAAACTTTTTGGACTGTGAAACATCAGTCTGCTTTTTTGTGACAGGCTCACAGTGTATACTGTGCCCACTTGCCCAGTGCCACCACTCATATTTTGTTTAATAGTAGTGTAAGTGTACATTTAAAAAAATAAAAACTTTTTGGACTGTGAAACATCAGTCTGCTTTTTTGTGTCAGGCTCACAGCGTATACTGTGCCCACTTGCCCAGTGCCATCACTCATATCTTGTTTAATAGTAGTGTAAGTGTACATTTAAAAACAAAACAAAAACTTTTTGGACTGTGAAACATCAGTATGCTCTTTTGTTTCAGGCTCACAGCTTATACTGGACCCACTTGCCCAGTGCCACCACTCATATCTTGTTTAATAGTAGTGTAAGTGTACATTTAAAAAAATTAAAACTTTTTGGACTGTGAAACATCAGTCTGCTTTTTTGTGTCAGGCTCACAGCGTATACTGTGCCCACTTGCCCAGTGCCACCACTCATATCTTGTTTAATAGTAGTGTAAGTGTACATTTAAAAACAAAAAAAAAACTTTTTGGACTGTGAAACATCAGTCTGCTTTTTTGTTTCAGGCTCACAGCTTATACTGGGCCCACTTAGCCAGTGCCACCACTCATATCTTGTTTAATAGTAGTGTAAGTGTACATTTAAAAAAATAAAAACTTTTTGGACTGTGAAACATCAGTCTGCTTTTTTGTGTCAGGCTCACAGCGTATACTGTGCCCACTTGCCCAGTGCCACCACTCATATCTTGTTTAATAGTAGTGTAAGTGTACATTTAAAAAATTTAAAACTTTTTGGACTGTGAAACATCAGTCTGCTTTTTTTGTGTCAGGCTCACAGCGTATACTGTGCCCACTTGCCCAGTGCCACCACTCATATCTTGTTTAATAGTAGTGTAAGTGTACAGTTAAAAACAAAAAAAACTTTTTGGACTGTGAAACATCAGTCTGCTTTTTTGTTTCAGGCTCACAGCTTATACTGGGCCCACTTGCCCAGTGCCACCACTCATATCTTGTTTAATAGTAGTGTAAGTGTACATTTAAAAAAATAAAAACTTTTTGGACTGTGAAACATCAGTCTGCTTTTTTGTGTCAGGCTCACAGCGTTTACTGTGCCCACTTGCCCAGTGCCACCACTCATATCTTGTTTAATAGTAGTGTAAGTGTACATTTAAAAAAAAATGACAGGCAGAGGCAGGCCACCCCGCAGTTGCCGTCGTGGTCGTGGTGCTGTGATTCCCTTTGGCCCTAGAATAATGCCCAGTGTTCAGAGGCCACGTCCCATGAACTCGAAAAGTTCTGAGTAAATAGTTGACTTTATAACACAGGACACCCAATCTTCTATAGATTCCGCTCCGAACCTTGACGCACCATCCTCCTCCAGCTTATCTTCGGGCACCTCTCAAGTTACCACTCGCCCGCCTGCCACCACCACCAACACTAGCACCACAGCCGCTTCACTTGATCTGTCAGAGGAGTTTTTAACACATCAGTTGAAAGAAATGAGTGATGAGTAACCATCATTGACAGAGGATGTAGATAACAGTGATATGTCTCAGTCAGGCAGCATTACAGACATGGATGTACGGTGTGATGATGATGATGTTGTATCCGCTGCTGCTTCCTTTGTTGATTTGTCAGATACAAGTGAAGCGGTTGATGATGAAGATGCGTCCGTGGATGTCATGTGGGTGCCCGCTAGAAGAGAAGAACAGGGGGAAAGTTCAGATGGGGAGACAGAGAGGAGGAGGAGGAGATGAGTTGGAAGCAGGGGGAGGTCGTCGCAAGGAGCTAGTGGCACAGTCAGACAGCATGCATTGGCACCCGGAGTCAGCCAGACAGCACGCCAATCAACGCATGCTGTTGCCACCACCAGAATGCCGTCATAGCAGAGCTCAGCAGTGTGGCATTTTTTGTGTGTGTCTGCCTCTGACAATAGCGATGCCATTTGCAACCTGTGCCAAAAGAAACTGAGTCGTGGGAAGTCCAACACCCACCTAGGTACAACTGCTTTGTGAAGGCACATGATCGCACATCACAAACGCCTATGGGAGTAACACAAGAGTAGAAGCAGCACACAAACATAAAGCCACCATCCTCCTCCTGGTCCAGCATCTTCAGCCACGTCAACCACTGTTGTCCTCCTTGCCACCTCTCAACCATCCACCACCCAATCTCTCTTCCAGAGCAGTTCCTGCTCATCTGCCCACAGTCCGGTGTCTGTCAAGGACATGTTTGAGCGTAGGAAGCCAATGTCACAAAGTCACCCCCTTGCCCGGCGTCTGACAGCTGGCTTGTCTGAACTCTTAGCCTGCCAGCTTTTACCATACAAGCTGGTGGAGTCTGAGGCGTTCAAAATTTTTTTAGCTATTGAGACACCGCAGTGGAAGGTACCCGGCCAAAATTTCTTTGCACAAAAGGCAATCCCCAACCTGTACTCGATTGTGCGAAAGGAAGTAATGGCATGTCTGGCACACAGTGTTGGGGCAAGGGTCCATATGACCACTGATAGCTGGTCTGCAAAGCATGGTCAGGGCAGGTATATCACCTACACTGTGCATTGGGTAAACCTGCTGACGGCTGCCAAGCATGCAATGCGTGGCTCTGCAGAGGAGGAGTTGGTGACACCGCCACGACTTGCAGGCAGGCCTGCTGCCACCTCCTCTACTCCTCCTACTCCATCCTCTTCCATAACCTCCTCGGCTGAGTCCTCTTCTGCTGCTGCGTGTTGCTCCACAACAACGGCACCCCCCCAGCTCCGCAGGTACTATTCCACATACCGGATACGGCAGTGTCACGCCGTCTTGGGGTTGACTTGCCTGAAAGTAGAGAGTCACACTGGACCAGCACTCCTGTCCGCCCTGAACGCACAGGTGAATCAGTGGCTGACTCCGCACCAAATGGAGATCGTGGTTTCTGACAATGGAAGCAATTTGGTGGCGGAATTGAAATTGGGCAAGTTGACACATGTGCCGTGCATGGCACATGTGTGTAATCTGATCGTACAACGCTTTGTGCATAAGTACCCAGGCTTACAGGACATCCTGAAAAAATGGAAGATATACAGAGGGCGACTCCTAGTGCAGATAAGTTAGCAACAAATTCACCCACTAACTACTCCCTTTAGAAGGATACTCACACAGTGGAAAGCACATTATAGTGCTAATGCAGCCTGCTGGGTATATTACTGTGGCCCAGCGCACATACACTCTCTGGTAATGAACTGTTCCAAGGTTTTTTTCGATGATCAAATGAAAAAGATAGGAGACTTCAGTATATAAAAAGAGCTTTATATAAAAACCAATAGATGAACAAATAAAATCAATCAGTAAAACACTCTACGCGTTTCTCAGAGATGACTACTCTGTTTCCTCAGGCAAGTAATACTGATCTATAGCTGAAGTCTCCTATTTATGTAGCCTAAAACCAATTAGGATGTGAGTTACACCCAGTACACACCCTTTCTCTTTTCCACAGGTGCATTAATGGCTACCTTTCTAATGAAGGACAGCATTGCTTCATTAAAGCATAAGACATATCTATCAAAGTTATACAATGTAGAAAAAAACACTTTTAACAAATAAATATACATAAGCATAAAAAACATGATACAGCATATTGAACAATATTGTTTGTAAACCAAATAATCTGTATATGAATACAAACACTTTAAAATTGTATTTTCCTAGGTAATAAACATCCGTTACCGCATTGCCATTGTTATGTAAGATCATCTTGTAGTGCCATTTTTCCATATCGTAGAGACTATGTTTGTTATTTCAAAAAACTGACCAATACCATCATGCAATGTGTCATAACTAATGACTGTGCGTTATTATGTGTTTATTTCACAACAAAACTTATAACTCTATCTTTACCCCTGATTGTGTTTGTTTCCCTTAAAATTAATTCAAGGTCGGCATATACGTCCATATGTGATAATCCAGCGTGGTTTTATTACATACAAAAATGAAATCCGCGTCTATCATTAACCATGTTGCAAGGTGGATAACCAATCAGATTGCTATATGAGAACAGAGGTGTGTGGATCTTGCCCAATGACTATGTTTGGCGAAATTTTAATCCAATCTGTGTGGGCTGGTCTTATCCTCACAGCCCTTAGCTGTTATGACTATAATGATACAAAGTATAGGTAGCAAACCGTGCGATGTCTAAGTGTTATATGATAGTTACCCATCCTTACATAGTTTTTCACATATCCTAATAGATAGTGAACTCATCTATACTGGGACAATATATCCTATGATCCTCGTATTAAAATAATCTTATATTGTTATATGTGTGGAGGTGTGTCCGTATTGGCCAATGGTCTTTCCTGGCTATTAGAATACACTGAATTGAGTGGAATGATGTGAGACGTGAATATAAATGAAAAGCTTTCCTAGCTGTGATCTATTCAAAGCCATATTTTCAAGCAGGCTGATCTTATCCTCACAGGCTGTAATAATACTAACCATAGCTACCAAACAGTGCAATGTCTAAGTGTTACATAGTAAATACCTATCCTTAAAAGGTTTTTACACATCCTAATAGATAGTGGACTCCTCTATACCGGGACGATATGTTATATGATTCTCATATTGAAAAGAATCTTGTATTGTTTAACTGTGTAGAGGTGTGTCCGTATTGGCCAATGGTATTTCATGGCTATAAAAGTAGACTAGATTTCAGTGGATAGATGTGAGGCTCCTAACTGTGATATATTAAAAGTGTATAATATACCAGTGTCTATTGTGAAAGTCATTTAGAGTGATATATAACTAAATCTGTGCTATCTATATATAACACTAAAATTATAACATGCATGTAATATATATAATATGCAACCACCAATCTAATATTTTTCTAAACAAATGCAAAGTATTATTGACCAATAGGACAATAATATACCTCTGTATATAAACATTTAAAGTAATATGCACCTCATATAATAACTAAATGAAAATATCCACTGTAAATGTGAAACAAAATAGGATATGCCCTATCTATAAAAATTAATAGATGTGTGTAACAAAAAGATAGTGTTCCCTATCTATAAAAGCAATAAAATAATGACAAGTGTATAAACGGAGAACAATGTTAATGTGTAACTGAATCTAATATTCCCTATCTATACAAAGAATATAATAGTGTGACTATATAAGATGTTCCCTATCTGTGGAAATGGTATGTATATGTATTAAATATAAGTCTAACTATGGAAACAATGATAATATAATGTATGTAATCCATAAATGTGTGACATATGAGATGTAAAATGTGTACTAAATATATTGTTATTAATGAAATAGTGTCAATTGCAAAAAAGAACTAATTTAAGTGAACATGAATAAGTGTTATATGCTATTGTATATATCTAAATATAATGACTGAAAGTGTTAACAAATAAGCTGGTGATATACTAAAAAAATAATAAGTATTAGTGAATAATTATACAAAACCTATATTATGAAAATATTGATCTTAAGTGATGTGTCGATATTGTATGTGAAAAAATAACTACATATGTGATTATTATATAAAACAGTATAAAGACCTGAATATATTGTTATATATGGAAAGAAGAAGAAGATGTTAGTAACTATATAATTTAAAAAGCTGCTGTATCTATTACATCATTGAGACCCTCTGGATGCATCTAATGTTGATTTTGTTTTCTTCTTATTAGTTAATAATTTGTTCCTATTTTGGGAACGTGCCCTATAGTAACTATGTTCAATGAGTTGTTCAGGATAGTGTTTCTCCTTAAACCTATCTTTAAGAATCTGGCTTTGAATATCATATGTTCTGGTGTCTGTGCAATTTCTTCGGATTCTTCTGAATTGACTGTATGGTATGTTCAATTTCCAACTAGAATAGTGGTTGCTGTAATAATCGAGTAAGTTATTACTATCCACTGTTTTAAAGAAGGTACATGATTTAACCTGATCATCTATGTCCCACATAAGGGAAACATCCAAAAAATCAATTCTATCTTCTTGTAAGTTCCATGTAAATTTAATACCCATATTGTTACTATTTATTTAGTTCTGAAATGCTATCAATGAGTCTAAAGGACCTCTCCATAGAAAAAGCAGGTCGTCTATGTAACGGCCATAGAAGACCAGATTTTGCTCCCAGTTTGTATTATAAATGTAGATAGATTCAAAAAGACCCATAAATAGGTTAGCAAAACTGGGAGCAAATCTGGTCCCCATGGCCGTTCCCTTGATCTGAATGTAGAAATTATCTAGAAACTGGAAATAGTTGTGGGTTAAAATAAAATCTATAAGATCTAATATATAGTTTTTTTGGAGATCTGACATATATATGTCCTCGCTCAGATCTATTAAATTTAAACCAATATCGTGTGAGATATTAGAGTAAAGCGAGGTGACATTGCAAGATACCCAATATAAATGACTAAACTTCGCCAAAGAGAGACTTTCATGATCTATAAATTTTCTTCTCTGCATCCAGAGGGTCTCAATGATGTAATAGATACAGCAGCTTTTTAAATTATATAGTTACTAACATCTTCTTCTTCTTTCCATATATAACAATATATTCAGGTCTTTATACTGTTTTATATAATAATCACATATGTAGTTATTTTTTCACATACAATATCGACACCACTTTAGATCAATATTTTCACAATATAGGTTTTGTATAATTATTCACTAATTCTTATTTTTTGTAGTATATCACCTGCTTATTTGTTAACACTTTCAGTCATTATATTTAGATATATACAATAGCATATAACACTTATTCATGTTCACTTAAATTAGTTCTTTTTTGCAATTGACACTATTTCATTAATAACAATATATTTAGTACACATTTTACATCTCATATGTCACACATTTATAGATTACATACATTATATTATCATTGTTTCCATAGTTAGACTTATATTTAATACATATACATACCATTTCCACAGATAGGGAACATCTTATATAGTCACACTATTATATTCTTTGTATAGATAGGGAATATTAGATTCAGTTACACATTAACATTGTTCTCCGTTTATACACTTGTCATTATTTTATTGCTTTTATAGATAGGGAACACTATCTTTTTGTTACACACATCTATTAATTTTTATAGATAGGGCATATCCTATTTTGTTTCACATTTACAGTGGATATTTTCATTTAGTTATTATATGAGGTGCATATTACTTTAAATGTTTATATACAGAGGTATATTATTGTCCTATTGGTCAATAATACTTTGCATTTGTTTAGAAAAATATTAGATTGGTGGTTGCATATTATATATATTACATGCATGTTATAATTTTAGTGTTATATATAGATAGCACAGATTTAGTTATATATCACTCTAAATGACTTTCACAATAGACACAGGTATATTGTACACTTTTAATATATCACAGTTAGGAGCCTCACATCTATCCACTGAAATCTAGTCTACTTTTATAGCCATGAAATACCATTGGCCAATACGGACACACCTCTACACAGTTAAACAATACAAGATTCTTTTCAATATGAGAATCATATAACATATCGTCCTGGTATAGAGGAGTCCACTATCTATTAGGATGTGTAAAAACCTTTTAAGGATAGGTATTTACTATGTAACACTTAGACATTGCACTGTTTGGTAGCTATGGTTAGTATTATTACAGCCTGTGAGGATAAGATCAGCCTGCTTGAAAATATGGCTTTGAATAGATCACAGCTAGGAAAGCTTTTCATTTATATTCACGTCTCACATCATTCCACTCAATTCAGTGTATTCTAATAGCCAGGAAAGACCATTGGCCAATACGGACACACCTCCACACATATAACAATATAAGATTCTTTTAATACGAGGATCATAGGATATATTGTCCCAGTATAGATGAGTTCACTATCTATTAGGATATGTGAAAAACTTTGTAAGGATGGGTAACTATCATATAACACTTAGACATCGCACGGTTTGCTAACTATACTTTGTATCATTATAGTCATAGCGGCTAAGGGCTGTGAGGATAAGACCAGCCCACACAGATTGGATTAAAATTTCACCAAACATAGTCATTGGGCAAGATCCACAAACCTCTGTTCTCATATAGCAATGAATTGAGTGGAATGATGTGAGACGTGAATATAAATGAAAAGCTTTCCTAGCATTGATCTATTCAAAGCCATATTTTCAAGCAGGCTGATCTTATCCTCACAGGCTGTAATAATACTAACCATAGCTACCAAACAGTGCAATGTCTAAGTGTTACATAGTAAATACCTATCCTTAAAAGGTTTTTACACATCCTAATAGATAGTGGACTCCTCTATACCGAGACGATATGTTATATGATTTCATTTTTGTATGTAATAAAACCACGCTGGATTATCACATATGGACGTATATGCTGACCTTGAATTAATTTTAAGGGAAACAAACACAGAGTGTTGTTTTTATAAGAAATGATAACACAATCAGGGGTAAAGATAGAGTTATAAGTTTTGTTGTGAAATAAACACATAATAACGCACGGTCATTAGTCATGACACATTGCATGATGGTATTGGTCAGTTTTTTTAAATAACAAACATACGGCTAGATTTAGAGTTTTGTCGGTAACGACCCGCGTAGCTAACGCTGGCTTTTTTCTGGCCGCACCTTTTAAATAACTCTGGTATTGAGAGTCCACAGAATGGCTGCGTTAGGCTCCAAAAAAGGAGCGTAGAGCATATTTAACGCAACTTCAACTCTCGATACCAGAGTTGCTTACGGACGCGGCCAGCCTAAAACACGTGCTTGTGCACGATTCCCCCATAGAAAACAATGGGGCTGTTTGAGCTGAAAAAAAACCTAACACCTGCAAAAAAGCTGCGTTCAGCTCCTAACGCAGCCCCATTGTTGTCTATGGGGAAACACTTCCTACGTCTGCACCTAACACCCTAACATGTACCCCGAGATAAAACACCCCTAACCTTACACTTATTAACCCCTATTCTGCCATCCCCGCTATCACTGACCCCTGCATATTATTATTAACCCCTAATCTGCCGCTCCGTAAACCGCCGCTACTTACATTATCCCTATGTACCCCTAATCTGCTGCCCCTAACACCGCCGACCCCTATATTATATTTATTAACCCCTAATCTGCCCCCCACAACGTCGCCTCCACCTGCCTACACTTATTAACCCCTAATCTGCCGACCGGACCGCACCGCTATTATAATAAAGTTATTAACCCCTAATCCGCCTCACTCCCGCCTCAATAACCCTATAATAAATAGTATTAACCCCTAATCTGCCCTCCCTAACATCGCCGACACCTAACTTCAAACATTAACCCCTAATCTGCCGACTGGAGCTCACCGCTATTCTAATAAATGTATTAACCCCTAAAGCAAAGTCTAACCCTAACACTAACACCCCCCTAAGTTAAATATAATTTAAATCTAATGAAATTAATTAACTCTTATTAAATAAATTATTCCTATTTAAAGCTAAATACTTACCTGTAAAATAAATCCTAATATAGCTACAATATAAATTATAATTATATTATAGCTATTTTAGGATTTATATTTATTTTACAGGTAACTTTGTATTTATTTTAACCAGGTACAATAGCTATTAAATAGTTAAGAACTATTTAATAGCTAAAATAGTTAAAATAATTACAAAATTACCTGTAAAATAAATCCTAACCTAAGTTACAATTAAACCTAACACTACACTATCAATAAATTAATTAAATAAAATACCTACAATTACCTACAATTAAACCTAACACTACACTATCAATAAATTAATTAAAGACAATATCTACAAATAACTACAATGAAATAAACTAACTAAAGTACAAAAAATAAAAAAGAACTAAGTTACAAAAAATAAAAAAATATTTACAAACATTAGAAAAATATTACAACAATTTTAAACTAATTACACCTACTCTAAGCCCCCTAATAAAATAACAAAGCCCCCCAAAATAAAAAATGCTCTACCCTATTCTAAATTAAAAAAGTTCAAAGCTCTTTTACCTTACCAGCCCTGAACAGGGCCCTTTGCGGGGCATGCCCCAAGAAATTCAGCTCTTTTGCCTGTAAAAAAAAACATACAATACCCCCCCAACATTACAACCCACCACCCACATACCCCTAATCTAACCCAAACCCCCCTTAAATAAACCTAACACTAAGCCCCTGAAGATCTTCCTACCTTATCTTCACCCTGCCAGGTTCACCGATCCATCCTCGGAAGTCTTGATCCAAGCCTCGGAAGTGTTGATCCAAGCCCAAGCGGGGGGCTGAAGAGTGACGTCCATCCTCGGGCTGATGTCTGGATCCAAGCGGCGACTGAAGAAATCCATCCTCGGGCAGAAGTCAGAAGTCCATCATCTGAATGAAGTCTTCTATCAAGCCGCATCTTCAATCTTCTTTCTTCTGGAGCGGAGCGGAACCATCTTCTTCCAAGCCGACGTGGAACATCCTCTTCAACCGACGACTAGACGACGAATGACGGTTCCTTTAAATGACGTCATCCAAGATGGCGTCCCTTGAATTCCGATTGGCTGATAGGATTCTATCAGCCAATCGGAATTAAGGTAGGAATATGATCGGAACAGCCAATAGAATGCGAGCTCAATCTGATTGGCTGATTGGATCAGCCAATCGGATTGAACTCCTACATAAATAGGAGACTTCAGCTATAGATCAGTATTACTTGCCTGAGGAAACAGAGTGGTCATCTCTGAGAAACACGTAGAGTGTTTTACTGATTGATTTTATTTGTTCATCTATTGGTTTTTATATAAAGCTCTTTTTATATACTGAAGTCTCCTATCTTTTTCATTTGATCATCGAAATAAACCTTGGAACAGTTCATTGCCAGAGAGTGTATGTGCGCTGGGCCACAGTAATATACCCAGCAGGCTGCATTAGCACTATAGTGTGCTTTCCACTGTGTGAGTATCCTTCTAAAGGGAGTAGTTAGTGGGTGAATTCGTTGCTAACTTATCTGCACTAGGAGTCGCCCTCTGTATATCTTCCATTTTTTCAGATTGCAACAACACTTTATCAGGAGGAGCTGCCCTGACATTTGGTGCACAGTCAACCTTGACCAGACCGTTTACCTTGGCACTATCTTTACCTTCACAATTTGTGAGTATAAAATCTACATCTGATTATATCTGCCCTGTTCTATATTGGCTACACTAGGAGGCGCCCTTTCTTCTTGTATCATTACAGGACATCCTGAAGCAGGCCAGGAAGGTGTGTGTCCATTTGAGGCGTTCCTACATGGCCATGGCGCACTTTTCCGATATGCCAGTGAGGTGCTTGATTTGCAACAGCCCGACACGTTGGAATTCAACTCTTCTAATTTTCGACCGCCTGCTCCAACTAGAAAAAGCTGTTAACGAGTATTTGTATGACCGGGTGCTAGGACAGCCTCTGCGGAGCTGGGAATTTTTTTGCCACATTACTGGACGCTGATGCACAATGCCTGTAGGCTCATGCATCCTTTTGAGGAGGTGACAAACCTGGTCAGTCGCACCGAAGGCACCATCAGCGACATGATACCATTTGTTTTCTTCCTGGAGCGTGCCCTGCGAAGAGTGCTGGATCAGGCCGTAGATGAGCGTGAAGAGGAAGAGTTGTGGTCACCAAAACCACCAGAAACAGCCTTATCAGCATCGCTTGCTGGACCAGCGACAACACTGGAAGAGGATTGTGAGGAAGAGGAGTCAGAGGAGGAATGTGGCTTTGAGGAGGAGGAAGACCAACCACAACAGGCATCCCAGGGTGCTCGTTGTCACCTATCTGGTACCTGTGGTGTTGTACGTGGCTGGGAAGAAGAAGATACCTTCAGTGAGATCACTGAGGACGAGGAACGGGACATGAGTAGCTCGGCATCCAACATTGTGCAAATGGGGTCTTTCATGTTGTCATGCCTGTTGAGTGACCCTCGTATAAAAAAGCTGAAGGAGAACGACCTGTACTGGGTGTCCACGCTACTAGACCCCCGGTATAAGCATAAAGTGCCTGAAATGTTACCGAATTACCACAAGTCGGAAAGGATGCAGCAGTTCTAAAATAAATTAAAAAGTATGCTTTACACAGCGTATAAGGGTGATGTCACAGCACAACGGGAATCTAACAGGGGAAGAGGTGAAAGTAATCCTCCGACTCCCACGACCACGCCGGCAAGGACAGGATGCTTTACAGACGTATTGTTGATGGAGGACATGCGGAGCTTTTTAACTCCTATGCATCGCCACAGTCCTTCGGGGTCCACCCTCAGAGAACGACTCGACCGACAGGTAGCAGACTACCTCGCCTTAACTGCAGATCTCGACACTCTGAGGAGCGATGAACCCCTTGACTACTGGGTGTGCAGGCTTGACCTGTGGCCAGAGCTACCCCAATTTGCAATAGAACTTCTGGCCTGCCCCGCTTCAAGTGTCCTGTCAGAAAGGACCTTCAGTGCAGCAGGAGGTATTGTCACTGAGAAGAGAAGTCACCTAGGTCAAAAAAGTCTAGATTACCTCACCTTTATTAAGATGAATGAGGGATGGATCCCGAAGGGACTGACATTGGGCGATACATTCGAGTAAAAAAGGCCTGATGAGATGAGCTGCCTTGGGCTAAAAATGGTCCACACGACTCCCACTCTTCGAATGCCGGATGACTTGCGTGACTTATCCGCCACCAACTAGGGTTCAAGCCGCAATGTTTTAGGGCACTTTCTGCCTGGGAAACAAACATCAATTTTTCTGGCCGCTGCTACAGCAGCGGCTGCAACAATACCTAATTTTTCAGGCATGTGTACATGCCAAATTTTTCTGGCCTCTGGTGCTGCACTGTGGCTTCAAAAACCAAACCAAAAAAAAAAGGCACGTAACAGGGATTAAACTGATAGGAATAGTACTACTTAACACACCACTCCTATCTGGTGGCACATTAGATTGCACGCGCAGTGCCCCAAATTTGAAGTAGGAGGACCGACCAAGCATCTTTTTCCATCTCCCGGTTCTTAAAATCCATGCCATATACAAGTCCCCTGGCACCGCAACTGTATCAAATAGATACATTTGATAGATAATTATCTATCTATCAAATGTATCTATTTATCTATCAAATCTATCTATCTATCTATCTATCTATCTATCGTATCTATCAAATGTATCTATTGCATCTATGTATCTATCTATCTAATCTATGTATCTATCTATCTATCAAATCTAGCTCGTGGCCGAACCGACCAAGCATCTTTTTCCATCTCCCTAAAATCCATGCCATATACACGTCCCCTGATAGGGGACTTAACAGGGATTAAACTGATAAGAATAGTACTACTTAACACACCACTCATATCTGGTGGCACAGTAGATTGCACGGCAGTGTCCCAAATTTGAAGTAGGAGGACCGACCAAGCATCTTTTTCCATCTCCCGGTTCCTAAAATCCATGCCATATACACGTCCCCTGGCGCCGCAACTGCCTCTGGGAATCTTACCATGGGTCCCAGACCGCACGTCTTGTAATTCTCTGTCTGGGAAATTATCTATCTATCAAATCTATTTATCTATCAAATCTATCTATCTATTTATCTATCGTAGCTATCAAATGGATCTATTGCATCTATTGATCTATCTATCTAATCTATCTATCTATCTATCTATCTATCAAATCTATCTATCTCGTGGCCGGACTGTTATCTGACATCCACTTGTGTTTCGTCCAAATGTCCGTCTGCCAAATGTCCGTCGGCCAAATGTCCGTCTGCCAAATGTCCGTCGGCTAAAAGTCCGGCCACGATTGCACGTGCAGTGCCCCAAATTTGAAGTAGGAGGACCGACCAAGCATCTTTTCCCATCTCCCGGTTCCTAAAATCGATGCCATATACACGTCCCCTGATAGGGGACGTAACAGGGATTAAACTGATAAGAATAGTACTACTTAACACACCTTATAATAACGCAGAGAGAAGAGGTGGTCTGAAGAAGAGAAGTCAGAGGAGGAAGGTGGCTTTGAGGAGGTGGAAGACCAAACACAGCAGGCGTCCCAGGGGGCTTGTTGTCACCTTTCGGGGATCCTTGGTGTTGTACGTGGCTGGGTGGAGGAAGAGACCTTCAATGACATCAGTGAGGACAAGGAACGGGACATGGCTAGCTTGGTATCCAACCTTGTGCAAATGGGGAGTTTGCGGTTGTGCAAATGGACTGTTTGCGGTTGTTTGCGGTGTGTTAAATGGGGAGTTTGGTCTGTCACTGTGAAGCGGGCGTAACCCTTACGCTACCTGATCGATACAACATCAGACCTGATGTTTTAAAACACGTTATTCCAAACAATTTAGGAATGTTAGGTGATTTATGCCCTTTATGGATTAAAACCAGACTCTGCATCAACTATGTAATTTTCCGTGGGAGTTTTGCCATGGATACCCCTCCGGCATGCCACAGTCCAGGTGTTAGTACCCTTGAAACAACTTTTCCATCACTATTGTGGCCAGAAAGAGTCCCTGTGGGTTTTAAAGTTTGCCTGCCTATTGAAGTCTATGGCGGTTTGCCCGGTTTGCACGTTCGCGAACATTTGCGGACGTTCACGTTCGCCGTTCGCGAATGGAAAATTTTAAGTTTGCAACATCACTACGTGTGGGTACAGTAAATGAGTAAGAGGAAAATTACAGCTAAACACAAACACCGCAGAAATGCAAAAATAGGCTTGGTCCCAGACGGTCAACAAATGGAAAAGTGGTCTGGTCACTAAGGAGTTAAAATGGTATAAGTTAGCTAAAAAAGTTATAAGGGCTCAAAGATATGAGGTTTTTAGAAGAAAATTCTAAGGTCTTTAACATCGAGATACATACATACTCATGTCTAAATATGTATGTATATAAATATATATTTTTATGTGTGTACATATGTATTGATGTATTTACAGACATATATACACATGTAAACATAAATACATATGCATAAATATATATTGGCTTATATATATATATATATATATATATATATATATATATATACTGTGTATATCTATATAAATATCTCTCTCTCTCTCTCTCTCTCTCTCTCTATATATATATATATATATATATATATATATATATGTGTGTGTGTGTGTGCGTGCATTGGAGCCCTTTACAGTCAAGTAGCTTAAAACATGAAAAATCATATTTCTGCAATATTCATATTTAACTGTGTATATATTGTAAATATCTCACATTCCAATGTTCTTCACATAGGGGAATATCTTTTAAGTATATTTTAAATAAATATATATATTGATACATATATATATTTATATATATGTGTGTGTGTGTCTGCCCATATGTCCTATATAGTGTAAGCTTAATTAGTTTGTGCCCTTATGCTTATCCCAGGCGTTCTTGAAATCCCCTCCAGTGTTTGTCTTTACCACCTCTAATGCAATCCATTAATTAACCATCCTTTCTGTAAAGAAGTGCTACTGCAAAAAACTCCTGCACCTACTACCCTTCAACATGAGATCATGACCAGCTGTTGTGGTAGCTCTCTATTTGTGAAAAAATGCTTACAGCCTAAACATTTTTTATTCCTTAATGTACTTGCAAGTTTTTATCGTATCACCTTTTTTCCATAGCTCCTCTAAACTATACTTATTTAAGTCATCAAGTCTTTCTTTCTAAGTTTTTTAGAGCATCTAATTTGATAGCACATTTTTCTCCCGCAAGACATTTGTTTCACAAACCAGTTTTATTGAATGAAGGCCATTGTCTTAATTTATATATACTGTAATTTGATTTGTTTGCATTTCGTAATGCTGATTGCATTGTCTAAATATTTGATCCCATTTGTGCAACCAGAAAAAATGGCATAGGCCAACAAGATTTGTGGGGGTGGTACAAAATTTTGAGGGATAGTCCACTATCATAAAAAAGTATTCTTTCATTTAATACAACATTAGTTCAAAGGATTGTTCAGTTTAGTCAATATTGACAACATTATTATTTCAAAAGAAATGTGCTAACCCCATATTGCCTGTGGGAAGTATATTATAACCAAAGTGCTATTACATATTAAATAAAAAATATTGATTTAATTATCTATTAGAAAATAAAAATGTGGATAGAAGCTTGATATATTTTATGAATTATTTAATAGCATTTTGGTGTTTGTGTTAATGGAACATTAAACTAATACTATACTATGGCCTCTAGTTATCAAGCCGTCAACCTCAAATATGCTGGAATTCCGCAGCGTATTTGTGGTGAGGCTGATTCGCCTAAGTTATCAAGCCCTGCTGCCCGGCAAAAGTAGAATATAGTGACGTAAGCTTCGATCCGCCGGACTCAGTCCGACACAGATCGATTCTTACGTCACTCCAAATGTTCCGAACGCAAGTTTGGCACAATCTGACTATTTTGGGAGTTATTAAATGACTACCAGGTATGCTCGGCACTTTTCCGCCCTGGAGGCGGCGGATCCCATAGGAATCAATGGGAGTCTGACCATAGCGAAAGTTCATGTTCGCTGCTGCACGACATCCCATTGATTCCTATGGGAGATGTCTGCACCTAACACCCTAACATGTACCCCGAGTCTAAACACCCCTAATCTGCCCCCCTTTACACCGCCGCAAGTAAATAAATGTATTACCCCCTAAACTGCAGCTCCCGGACCCTGCCGCAATTATAATAAACTGATTAACCCCTAAACCACCGTTCCTGGAGCCCACCGCCACTCTAATAAACTGATTAACCCCTAAACCACTGCTCCCGGACCCCGCCGCCACCTACATAATACCTATTAACCCCTATCCTGCCCCCCTATACCGCCACCACCTATAATAAATGTATTAACCCCTATCCTGCCGATCCCGTACCCCGCCGCAACTAAATAAATTGTTTAACCCCTAAACCGCCGCTCCCGGACCCCGCCGCCACCTACATAATACCTATTAACCCCTATCCTGCCCCCCCTATACCGCCGCCACCTATAATAAATGTATTAACCCCTATCCTGCTGATTCCATACCCCGCCGCAACTAAATAAATTGTTTAACCCCTAAACCACCGCTCCCGGACCCCGGCGCCACCTATATTAAACTTATTAACCCCTAATCTGCCACCCCTACACCGTCGCCATCTATAATAAATTTATTAACCCCTATCCTGCCCCCCTATACCGCCGCCATCTATATTAAACTAATTAACACCTAAACATAAGTCTAACACTAACCCTAACACCCCCCTAACTTAAATATTATTTTAATAAATCTAATTAAAAATTACTCTTATTAACTAAATTAATCCTATTTAAAACTAAATACTTACCTATAAAATAAACCCTAATATAGCTACAATATTACTAATAATTATATTGTAGCTATTTTAGGATTTATTTTTATTTTACAGGCAAATTTAAATTTATTTTAACTAGGTACAATAGCTAATAGCTAGCTAATAGCTAGTTAATAACTATTTAATAGCTACCTAGTTAAAATAAAGACAAATTTACCTGTAAAATAAAAACTAACCTAAGTTACAATTACACCTAACACTACACTATCATTAACTAAATTATTCCTATTTAAAAATAAATACTTACCTGTAAAATAAACCCTAAGATAGCTACAATGTAATTAATAATTACATTGTAGCTATTTTAGGATTTATATTTATTTTACAGGTAACTTTGTATTTATTTTAACTAGGTAGAATAGTTAAATAGATATTAACTATTTAATAACTACCTAGCTAAAAGAAATACAAAATTACCTGTAAAATAAATCCTAACCTAAGTTAAAATTAAACCTAACACTACACTATCAATAAATAAATTAAATTAATTAACTACAAATACCTAAAATTAAATACAATTAAATAAACTAAGTTACAAAAAATAAAAAAAACTAAGTTTCGAAAAATAAAAAAATGCTACAAGATTTTTTAATCTAATTACACCTAATCTAAGCCCCCTAATAAAATAACAAAGCCCCCCAAAATAAAAAAATGCCGTACCCTATTCTAAATTACAAGAGTTAACAGCTCTATTACCTTACCAGCCCTTAAAAGGGCCTTTTGTGGGGCATGCCCCAAATAAATCAGCTCTTTTGCATGTTAAAAAAATACAACCCGGGGGGCGGAGCTAACCGCTGAGCTAGACAGTCGCAAGGGTTTTGAGCTCCGTGTATTTCTCCCATATAAATCAAGTTTTTTTTTCTATATACTGCAATGGTATGTACCCAGCTCCTTGTGCTAACTCCAAGGAGCATACTGAACAACACTTGGCGACTATAAAGAATTCAGCAATCATATACGGGGCAATTGGGCCTGAGGAATCAGGCCCTCAGTCGCATCACTTGCACTACCCAAGATGGAGGCGGACTACAAGACCATACAAGAACTCATGCTAGATTTTGAGCTACGGATATGTAGCAGATTTGACCACCTCTTGTCATTAATGGAGAGCGCACATTTGTTGGACTGATCCTTCTATACCGGCAACGGACAAAGGCGCCAGAACCAGCAGCTCAGGGGGGTGGCTTTCGGGTTGCCCTCAAGAGACTTTGGAGGCCTGTACTGGTCCCAGAATGGAGAGATGAGACCAGCATGCTGGGGGGCGGCTGGATGGCGGCTTCCGTGATCGCAGGGAGAGCTCTGCAGCGGCGACGATGGGACAGGGTGGCGCTGTGCCTGAAAGCCGCATCGAAGAGGTCCTTATGTGTCGGGCTGACTTCAACAGGGGTAGAAACTTCTTTGACTTACCTTGAGGCGGCCTGGTCCAACGGAGCTGATCGTCAGATTCTGGATACTACCGGGCTGTGTACCACCACTCCCCTTGGGCTGTCCGGGCTGCTTGGTCCCGTGTGGAGGCTGATGGGTTTGCCCACATGCAGGTCGGGGTAAGCAGTTCCCACAAGCAGGGAGCAACGAGCGTCGGAGCAGTAATACTGCTACTGTGAGAGACGATGCATCTGCGCTTCTTCTTCTCAGAGGCTCCCTCTTTACCATGGATTAAAGCCCATAGTATTTATGAAGACAGAATGTTGGATCCCTAATTGAGGACTGCCTTGAACTCCTATATATTTTCTGGCTGTCTGTAAAGCTCACACTTCTGTACACCGCCAATTTCTATGTTTCAGACTGCCGTCCCATGTAGGTTGGGTTACCAGTACTTGTACTTAGCTGAGATAATGTATGGATCACTGTGTGTTTACCACAATAAGTACTCCTAGCCTTAGGCTATTTGTATGCGAGCTTATGTTCAGCTTAGGTCTATGGAATTGATATATTTATGTGCCCTGCCTTGTATTTAAGTGGCTATCATGAACGATATCAGAGTGTTATCAATGATATATACTTAGACCTCTGGGTGACAAGCCCCTTGTTTAGCCTGTGTCACATTCAGCTAATACCCCAGGAAATTACACCACATAAATAGGCATAAACTAGATTACATGTCCCTAACGTCTTCCTTATGAGAATCTCTGGAACCCCTGGCCATTTATAATTTGCACTGAAAATGTTCCCCTAGCATTACAGTTATCCCCATCGAGCAGGGAGCATTATTCGGTAGTGATAAGTATGTACAGCATGAATACATTAAGGTGTCCACTTGGCTTAATGAGGGAATACCATTGTCAGCTCTGGTCTGCCCACTCCCCCCCCCCCCACATATGTGGGGCAGGGGATAGACATCGTATTCTTAATACGCCCTTATGGCAGAGTTTGGTAGCCTCTGCCCTGTCCGTAGAGCCTTTGCCACAGCTTGTACTGATAACAGTGTAAAAATGGCTCTCTGGATCCTAACAATGATAGTTCTATTATGATTTTCCTTAAGTGTTTTACTGTCTGCAACTGCTTCAACTCATATTCTAGCTATGAATTTTAACATACCTGTATATTTATTATGGTTTTAGAATTGATGTTGGGATGTTTGAGGTTTAAAGAGATCTAGATGCAGCAACTATACAAACCTCCCAATCACACTAGAGAGTCATTCCCTGGGGTGGGACCTGACTAGTGCGGTACCCGCCCTCGGGTGACTCCTACCCCTAGCATTCCTGACTGCTCTTTATCTCTTCTTAGAATATAAACCTCAGCACAACCTGTATGATATAAAGAAACATTATACTCTTTGTTCTGTGCCTCAACGTTTGCAACCTGTATTTCCCTACAATTTAGATAAAGATACTAGCTCATGCATGTGTTTAATGTATAAGATTGAACAATTAATGGGATGCTTAAAAGGTTGAGGGTCTATAGAAATTATTATAAATGTTGCTTATACTTCCCACAAGCATGGGATCCTGTTGGGGCGAATGATAACAAATAGAGGCCTTGTCTAGCTTTAACTATAAACCGCTTACATATGTCTACTACTTGGCGACATATCCGCTTCTCCAACAGCATAACGCAACTAGACCCCTCTGCGATTAGTCGTATCCCTTTACCTACTAATTTTCAGGGTTAATGGTGAAGCAGTGTCTGCAGCTTTCTTTCTTTGTTATAATGATTAGTGTATGTACACCTAATATTGTTATGTTTAAGTGCAATACCTCCTCAACTTAGTAGTTGCATCCCGGACCTACTCATGGTCCTAGCTGACATCTGAAGGATATTATAGTGTGCAGGCATTAACTGGGCCTGTACTACCCAAATACCCTCAGAATAGTAACTGAATCTATTGGGGTCCAAAAGTGGCCTCAACTGCTATTGAGGGGAAAAGAGGGTGTTTTTAGGTTTGCTCTGCAACCCCTGTTCATTTGAGCCACGACCCAACTTGGGAACGCTATGTAACTGATGTGATATGCGATCTATCTCTGAATATGCTCTTATGTTTACTTGTCCATGATATTTCATTATGCATTCACTGTAACCCAAGAGTTTGATTGAGCAAACTGTTTGTTGATTGAAAATTTTTTCCCTCAATAAAAAAAACTTTTTCAAAAAAAAAAAATAAAAAAAAAAATACAACCCCCCCAACATTAAAACCCACCACCCACATACCCCTACTCTAACCCACCCAAACCCCCCTTAAAAAAAACTAACACTAACCCCCTGAAGATCTCCCTACCTTTAGCTGTCTTCAGCCAGCCGACCACTTATGGAACAGAAGAGGACATCCACAGCGACCGAAGTCATCATCCAAGGGGCGCTGAAGAGGTCTTCCATCTGATAGAAGTCTTCATCCATGCGGCCTCTTCAATCTTCATCCATCCGGAGTGGAGCCTTCTTGAAACAAGCCGACGCGGAGCCATCCTCTTCCAACGATGCCTACCCGAGGAATGGATATTCCTTTAAGTGACATCATCCAAGATGGCGTCCTCAAATTCCGATTGGCTGATAGGATTCTATCAGCCAATCGGAATCAGCAAATCAGATTGAGTTCGCATTCTATTGGCTGTTCCGATCAGCCAATAGAATGCAAGCTCAATCTGATTGGCTGATTGGATCAGTCAATCCGATTGAACTTGAATCTGATTGGCTGATTCAATCAGCCAATCAGATTTTTCCTACCTTAAGCCCGATTGGCTGATAGAATTTGAGGTACGCCATCTTGGATGACGTCACTTAAAGGTACCTTCATTCGTCATAGGATGAAGACTTCTGCTGCTCCGGATGCCCTCTTTGGTCCATCGGTTGCCCGGTTGGGTGAAGATGACTCAAGGTAGGGAGATCTTCAGGGGGGTAGTGTTAGGTTTATTTAAGGGGGTTTGGGTTAGAGTAGGGGTATGTGGGTGGTGGGTTGTAATGTTGGGGGGTGGTATTGTGTTTTTTTTTACAGGCAAAAGAGCTGATTTCTTTGGGGGCATGCCCTGCAAAAGGCCATTTTAAAGGGCTGGTAAGGTAATAGAGCTGTTAACTTTTGTAATTTAGAATAGGGTAGGGCATTTTTTTATTTTGGGGGGCTTTGTTATTTTATTAGGGGCTTAGATTAGGTGTAATTAGATTACAAATCTTGTAATATTTTTTTATTTTTTGTAACTTAGTTTTTTTTATTTTTTGTAACTTAGTTAATCACGGTAGGGTGATCTTCAAGGGGTTAGTGTTAGTTTTTTTTAAGGGGGGATTGGGTGGGTTTTAGAGTAGGGTTGGTTGTGTGGGTGGTGGGTTTAATGTTGGGGGGGGGTATTTGTACTTTTGTTTTACAGGTAAATGCCCCACAAAATGCCCTTTAAGGGCTATTTGTAATTTAGTGTAGGGTAGGGCGTTTTTTATATTTTGGGGGGCTTTTTTATTTTGTTAGGGGGATTAGAGTAGGTGTAATTAGTTTAAAAATCTTGTAATTTCTTTATTATTTTCTGTAATTTAGTGTTTTTTTCCGTAGGTTTTATTTTACAGGTATATTTGTCTTTACTTTAACTAGGTAGTTATTAAATAGTTATTAACTATTTAATAACTATTGTACCTAGTTAAAATAAATACAAAGTTGCCTGTAAAATAAAAATAAACTCTAAGCTAGCTACAATGTAACTATTAGGTGGCGGCGATGTTAGGGCTGGCAGATTAGGGGTTAATAATATTTAACTAGTGTTTGCGATGTGGGAGTGCTGCGGTTTAGGGGTTAATATGTTTATTATAGTGGCGGTGATGTCCGGTTCGGCAGATTAGGGTGTTAAAAATTGTATTTTAGTGTTTGCGATGTGGGGGGGGGGCCTCGGTTTAGGGGTTAATTGGTAGTTTATGGGTGTTAGTGTACTTTTAGCACTTTAGTTAAGAGTTTTATGCTACGGCGTTGTAGTGTAAAACTCTTAACTACTGACTTTAAAATGCGGTACCAGGCTTGACAGGAGAGGGTCTACCGCTCACTTTTGGTCAGACTCGTAATACCGGCGCTATGCAAGTCCCATTGAAAATATAGGATACGCAATTGACGTAAGTGGATTTGCGGTATTTCTGAGTCTGGCCAAAATAGTGAGGCGGTAACACCTGTACCTGCAAGACTCGTAATACCAGCGGGTGTTATAAAGCAGCGTTGGTTTTTTAACCCTAACGCACAACTCGTAATCTAGGCCACTGTTTGAAAAGCCTGGTGGAAATCATTATTTGCTTTGGCTAATTAAAAATAAATGTACATGAGCTTCTGCTGTGATCCAAATAATCCCTTTGTAAATTGTTGTAGGGTCAGATAAATTATTCTATACTTAAGTATGATGGAGGCACTCTAGACAATCTTGAGGAAGTGGAGCTATTACACTTTTTAGAGGTATTGTACAGCAAAAGCAGGCAAAGTAAGTTATGAAAGTATATTGTATTTATTCTTATGTTCCTTTAAAGATTAGGTATAGTTAATGCCAACATGTTGCAGATTTCAGAGACTTGATGATCTCACTGGAAGACATTTACAGAATTTGACTTTTCATTTAATGGTGATGTTTTCATTATAATAGTGTTATCTTGAGAGCAAAGTTCAAATAATGCATCACAATGTTTTAATGATGTGACAATAATAATGTGGATTTATGGTACAATAAGAAACTTAAATCTATTGTGTGTGGGGTTTTCTGTATTCAAGCATACATTGGACGAGATTTTAAGTGAAGCACAATTTAGCGCTTTTGCTTGGGTGCAAACACCGCTAGAAATAAAATGTCAAAGCCCTGGTTTGCTTGAGTATTACAAGTTGAAAGTAAAATGCATGCAAGCGAAATGCTATGCATGCTAACTTCAGGACATTTGCCCCATAGGGGCCAATTTAAGATGGTGAAAGCGGACATGATTCGATATTGCGGATCATGTCCGCTGCACATCGATAAATGCTGACATCATGCGGTCTCGGCATTTATCATTGCACCAGCAGTTCTGGGGAACCGCCGGTGCAATACCGCCCCCTGCAGATTTGCGGCCAATCGGCCGCTAGCAGGGGGTGTTAAATAATCAACCCAATCGTATTCAATCGGGTTGCTTTCTGGCGGTGTGTGTCCGCCTCCTCAGAGCAGGCGGACAGGTTATGGAGCAGCGGTCTTTAGACCACTGCTTCATAACTTGTGTTTCCAGTGAGCCTGAAACATGGGCCATCAAGCTCCGTTCGGAGCTTGATAATTCGGCCCCATAGACTGCAATAAAGCACATTATGAAAAACAAACACGTATTGCTCGTGCGCTAACCCAACACCGCAAAAGACCAAGTGCACTCAACCTGCCATGAGTTATTTATAGTTCAAATTCCAATATTCTTCACATGGAAGAAAATTGTTATTTATATATATAAAATCTATATATAAATAAATCTAAATAAATCTATATGAATATAAACAGGTATAGATATATACATATACATTATCTATGAAGTAGACAAAAAAGAATGAAGGTGGTGTTTCCTTAAAATTGTGATGTGTATCAAAGCGTGAGCATAAGCAGTAGTGCCATTGATACCATTGGTCCTCCAACTGGCACCCCTGCACCAACTGCCAGTGCTCTGTGTTTCAACTGCCATGACAAAGTGTGGGCACATTTTGAGAATGGGTGCTTGGGCAGATGGAGGATGTGTGGAAATAAAGTAAGCCAGAGCAAGATGTTAGGATATCTCACAAGTTCAGGAATGAGCCAGAAGCTACTCACACACTGCAGAGCACTATTGTTTAGTTTGAAAAGTGTCCCAACTGGCATAAGCTACATTCAGAGCAGCAGAGCAACTATCAAAACCCAAAATTGCCAGTGTCAGAATGAGCAGTGGTAACAGCAAGAGCAGAGAACATGTTGAAGCTATCACATCTTAAATTCAAGGGTTATGTCAAAGCAGATGACAAAAAATAATTAGCCTAAAAGCTATTGGAAGTGATTCAGTCCCTAGTATTTTGTATCTTTTCACACTACCTTGAGCAGAAACATAGTACCATCCTTCTACCGTTCCTGTATAAAGTCAGTGAAGGAAGAGCTAGTAAAGGCTTCAGGGTACAAGGTGCACCTCACCATAGATACCTGGAGTTCCCGTAGCATGCAGTATGTACTTATGTCACTTACATCACACTGGTGTCATCCCATGGGAGCTACCGGTGCTGCTGCAGAACAGCCATGGTATTATTAATTTATTAAAAATCAAACAAGTAATCCAAAGGATTTGCGCAAAATATTGCTCACCGATTATTTAACTTTGAATTTATGATCTATAATTAATTTATGTTACCAAGATGATGGATGAGACTAACATCATAGATAATATTTACAAAGCTCTTATTACTACGCAGGTAAAATGGTGATAGTGGATAGCAACAGGGCATCTAACATGATTATGGTTTTACAAAAAGGAAATTTGTTGGCATTTGTTGCACATCAAATATTCTTTACCTAGTAGTAAAACTGCTGTACAAATAATTGTCAAGTGGCAGAGAAAAATTATGGAGCACATTTACTGCAGCGTGAAAACAATGCATCTCCACAGGGTAGACCAAGGTAGGTAAAACTCCTTCTGCACCATCTCTGGCAAGATGCAGTGATACATTGTAACTCCACAATAACAATTCTGGAGTGGACACTAGAGCAGCAAAGTGCAATTCACTCCATGGCTCCGAACCATAACATTGGAGTGACATGCCCATTGGGAAGAAAATAGTCTTTGTGAATAGAAGAATTGGTTGTTCTGGAGTGTTTTTTTTACCTAAACTACAGCAAGTATGCAGAATTCATAAATACTCATTTGCCCCTGTGAAGTATCTTATCTTGCAGCCGTGTCTCACTATGGGCTAAATTATAAGATGAGGGCAAATTAGCGCTCCCGCTTATGCATTATCTCCGCTAGACAGAGGCCTTTTGCACGTGTCAGTTTGCACTTGTATTACAAGTTGAAAGCAAAAAGTAAAACAATTTTTACTTTTTCACTTATAGGGGTATACTTAACATAGTGCGAGCGGACATGATATGATGTAGAATATCATGTCCGCTGCACATCGATAAATGCCGACAGCATACACTGTTGGCATTTATCATTGCACCAGCAGTTCTTGTGAACTGCTGGTGCAATGCCTACTCCTGCAGATTCGCGGCCAATTGGGTTGATTTCTGTCCGTGGCCTCAGAGCAGGCGGAAAAGTTATGGAGCAGCAGTCTTTAGACCGCTGCTTCATAACTTCTGTTTCCGGTGAGCCTGAAGGAGCTTGATAAATCGGCCCCATACAGGGAGTGCAGAATTATTAGGCAAATGAGTATTTTGACCACATCATCCTCTTTATGCATGTTTTCTTACTCCAAGCTGTATAGGCTCAAAAGCCTACTACCAATTAAGCATATTAGGTGATGTGCATCTCTGTAATGAGAAGGGGTGTGGTCTAATGACATCAACACCCTATATCAGGTGTGCATAATTATTAGGCAACTTCCTTTCCTTTGGCAAAATGGGTCAAAAGAAGGACTTGACAGGCTCAGAAAAGTCAAAAATAGTGAGATATCTTGCAGAGGGATGCAGCACTCTTAAAATTGCAAAGCTTCTGAAGCGTGATCATCGAACAATCAAGCGTTTCATTCAAAATAGTCAACAGAGTCGCAAGAAGCGTGTGGAAAAACCAAGGCGCAAAATAACTGCCCATGAACTGAGAAAAGTCAAGCGTGCAGCTGGCAAGATGCCACTTGCCACCAGTTTGGCCATATTTCAGAGCTGCAACATCACTGGAGTGCCCAAAAGCACAAGGTGTTCAATATTCAGAGACATGGCCAAGGTAAGAAAGGCTGAAAGACGACCACCACTGAACAAGACACACAAGCTGAAACGTCAAGACTGGGCCAAGAAATATCTCAAGACTGATTTTTCTAAGGTTTTATGGACTGATGAAATGAGAGTGAGTCTTGATGGGCCAGATGGATGGGCCCGTGGCTGGATTGGTAAAGGGCAGAGAGCTTCAGTCCGACTCAGACGCCAGCAAGGTGGAGGTGGAGTACTGGTTTGGGCTGGTATCATCAAAGATGAGCTTGTGGGGCCTTTTCGGGTTGAGGATGGAGTCAAGCTCCACTCCCAGTCCTACTGCCAGTTTCTGGAAGACACCTTCTTCAAGCAGTGGTACAGGAAGAAGTCTGCATCCTTCAAGAAAAACATGATTTTCATGCAGGACAATGCACCATCACACGCGTCCAAGTACTCCACAGCGTGGCTGGCAAGAAAGGGTATAAAAGAAGAAAATCTAATGACATGGCCTCCTTGTTCACCTGATCTGAACCCCATTGAGAACCTGTGGTCCATCATCAAATGTGAGATTTACAAGGAGGGAAAACATTACACCTCTCTGAACAGTGTCTGGGAGGCTGTGGTTGCTGCTGCACGCAATGTTGATGGTGAACAGATCAAAACACTGACAGAATCCATGGATGGCAGGCTTTTGAGTGTCCTTGCAAATAAAGGTGGCTATATTGGTCACTGATTTGTTTATGTTTTGTTTTTGAATGTCAGAAATGTATATTTGTGAATGTTGAGATGTTATATTGGTTTCACTGGTAAAAATAAATAATTGAAATGGGTATATATTTGTTTTTTGTTAAGTTGCCTAATAATTATGCACAGTAATAGTCACCTGCACACACAGATATCCCCCTAAAATAGCTATAACTAAAACAAACTAAAAACTACTTCCAAAACTATTCAGCTTTGATATTAATGAGTTTTTTGGGTTCATTGAGAACATGGTTGTTGTTCAATAATAAAATTAATCCTCAAAAATACAACTTGCCTAATAATTCTGCACTCCCTGTAGAAGTCATTAGAACATGAAAACTTTAAAAATCTCATATTCGTGCGCTAACCCGACCGTGCATATTCAGGAGGGCTAAACCCGACATGGAATATTAATAATTCACATTGCAATGTTCTGCACATAGCAGAATATCTTCTATTTTATTCTTAAATACATATATATATTCGGCTTTGGTACAAGCGCGATTGGGCTACTCCAGTCACTTTGGGATTCTTTGATTACCCCAAGGTCCAGCATTTTCTTTACTTCTGATTTGATTGCTTCCCTCCGGGCTTCAGCTATTCTATATGGCTTTAGATTTATCCTTTTTCCCGGTTCAGTGACAATATCATGATTTATTATCGTAGTTCTCCCTGGGAATGCGGAGAAAACATATTTATTTAATCTGATGAAGTCTTTTACCTCCCTCTTCCGGTGAATAGTCAGGGTTTCTGAGATATTGACTACGGTTTTATTCTTCTCCATTGTAGGGAGGTCTGCTGTTTTTACAGCCACAAGTGTTTCTCTTAAGTAAATTCACATGGTAAATTGTACCTCCTTTCGCCTCCCAGGCTGTCTTACTTTGTACCACTCTGTACACTTCCCCCACTCTGTCAATTAATTTATATGGTCCATGCCATGTTGCCAAAAATGTGTTCTCTACTGTGGGAACCAGGACTAGCACTCTATCTCCTGAGTTAAACACATGGACCCTGGCATTTCTGTTATAGCTGTTCTGCTGGTGCTGTTGGTCATTTTCCATGTGTTCTCTAACTATGGGCATAATGGCTGTCATTCGTTCCTGCATCTGAGTTAAATGTTCTATCATAACCAATTATCTCACAGCGCTTCACCCACTAGAATTTCTTATAGCTCCTTGGAGTAAGGGGGCCTAGCTTACCCTGTGTTTACAGATTCAAATTACCAAAATCCAAGGAGCGCCTAAGAGAAGGCTAAGGACATTTACTTAAAATTAATTAATTATATAAAATATAAAATTGTTAACATTTAATAAAAAATAAAAAATAACAGATAGATACTGTATATTTATAAACTATTAACGTAAAACCATGGATCCATGTAATTAAAACAGGTGAGCAATATATTGCAATAGTCCTGTGAATGGCAAGTGGAAAATCCTACTAAAATTGTCCAATAATGTATATTTTCTTAATCCAATGAGTGGGGATATATAGAAATAAGTCTTTAGAGGGTAGTTCGTTCGTTCCCAGGATTAGTGAAAAGAGTAATAAAAAGTCAAAAATTAAAAAAATGTGAAATAGAGAAAAAGAGGAAAAAAATGACAAATCGTTTGAAAAATCGTTTGAAAAATCAAAAACCAAAATTAAAATTAGTGTGGAAAAAATATATCTAAAAAGATCATGTGATTGGGAAAAATGTGTTAAATATTAGGTTAGTGAAACCAAAAAAATGTATCAATAATGTGATAATCCTTCTTATTGCTGAATCCTCAAGTTGAAATTTTAAATGCTGGGAAAGTACAATTGGAGAAAAGATATGATTTTTTCAGTCTAAGGTGCTTTTAAGGTAATTCCTGTGAATAAACAAAATACAACATAGTGCAATAATGCTAAAATTATGTAGAAATAATCAGAATGAAGCTTACCATAAAAAGTAAACACGTTTCAGCCATTCCTTAGGCCTTTATCAAGACTATATTATGGTGTACTATGGTAGCTTAATTTATAGGTGTCAGTGTCCAATCAATAACGTTGTTATTTTGGCACCAAAAAGTGTAACTTTCAAACCGGAAGTGATAACCTCCTTATATTTCTTTTCCGTTTTGTGCCAGTGTCGCTTTAACACTTATTTCCCTTCCTTAAAATCCTAATTTTATAACCTGTTCTTTATTCTTATTAACGATGTGGATGTTATGATTCAACCTTTTCAGGAATCATTATCCTCGTGTTTGTAAAAAATCGGCAAACCGGAAGTGACTTCATATCTTACTACGTCACTTCCGGTATCGCAGATAGGGTTTTGTGTCACTTCCGGTTTTGTTTTATGATGAGTACCTGTCCTATAGGATATCTCACATTCAATTAAATTTCAATGTTAATCCAAATAGGTTACCACACTCCCATGAGAAATAAAAGTATTCTAAAGTTTGAAAACTAGGAATATTCTATTGAGTTGTGCCTTTTTATGTTATAGAGGGTATAGTTGTAAACACTGAACATGTAAAAACTAAACTCATGGACTCTACATAATCTGGGTCTAAGGTTATATTCACATTATAACCTTTAATAGAAATATGGACATAAATCTTATGTACACCTTTGGGAAATAACTCTGAGTGTTACAATTGAAAAAAAATGGTGTGATAAAATAGCCAATATGATGAATGACATGAACATTGGCAGTCATAAAAACCCTTACAATCATATCATAACATAAAAACAAATATTGATGGTGATAAATTTACAAGAGGGACAAAGTTCAGAGTCTTACGTTAGTGGTTTGTGAAACGTATTAATAGTGGTCTTATATTGTTAAAATGGACTTATATTTATTTTTTAAAAGATCCAAAAATCTATAAACAGGATCATCTTATTATAGTCAAAAATAAGTCAGACTATGAGAATATAAAAACATATGAAATATATACAGATATAAAAAATGTAAAATGTGTATCAAAGTTTATTAAACAGATTTAAAAAAGTATTCTGAAAGTCTAGCAATTATGGAGTTTGTGGAAGTCATCTCTTATGTTTCTACTCCAAACCAAACTCATTCCATAAATAGTCATATGAGCCATGGTAAACTTTATTTTAAATGATGTTTGGTCGATATCGTATCTGCCTCTTGTTGGAAAAAAGGGTGATATACAGTATCTCTAACTTCCATAATAGATAATGGGGAATAATCTATTCACAGAACCCCGCAAATTCCAAACCCAAAAGGGTTCTAAAAATTCAAAAAGTCAGTTAGGGTAACTTGACTCTCCAACTAAAAATAAATATAAGTCCATTTTAACAATATAAGCCCACTATTAATACGTTTCACAAACCACTAATGTAAGACTCTGACCTTTGCCCCTCTTGTAAATTTATCACCATCAATATATGTTTTTGTTTTTTTGTTATGATATGATTTTATAGGTTTTTATTACTGCCAATGTTCATGTCATTCATCATATTGGCTATTTTATCACATCATTTTTTTCAATTGTAACACTCAGAGTAATTTCCCAAAGGTGTACATAAGATTTTTGTCCATATTTCTATTAAAGGTTATAATGTGAATATAACCTTAGACCCAGATTATGTAGAGTCCACGAGTTTAGATTTTACATGTTCAGTGTTTACAACTAGACACTCTATAACATAAAAAGGCACTACTCAATAGAATATTCCTAGTTTTCAAACTTTAGAATACCTTTATTTCTCATGGGAGTGTGGTAACCTATTTGGATTAACATTGAAATTTAATTGAATGTGAGATATCCTATAGGACAGGTACTCGTCATAAAACAAAACCGGAAGTGACACGGAACCCTATCAGCGATGCCGGAAGTGACATAGTCAGATATGACGTCACTTCCGGTTTGCTGATTTTTTACAAACACAAGGATAATGATTCCTGAAAAGGTTGAATAATAACATCCACATCGTTTATAAGAATAAAGAACAGGTTATAAAATTTGGATTTTAAGGAAGGGAAATAAGTGCTAAAGTGACACTGGCACAAAATGGAAAAGAAATATAAGGAGGTTATCACTACCGGTCTGAAAGTTACACTTTTTGGTGCCAAAATAACAACGTTATTGATTGGAAACTGACACCTATAAATTAAGCTACCATAGTATACCATAATATAGTCTTGATAAAGGCCTAAGGAAGGGCCGAAATGCATTGAATTTTTATGGTAAGCTTCATTCTGATTATTTCTACATCATTTTAGAATTATTGCACTATGTTGTATTTTGTTTATTCACAGAAATTACCTTAAAAGCACCTTAGACTTTGAAAAAATTGGATCTTTTCTCCAATTGTACTTTCCCAGCGTTTAAAATTTCAACTTGAGGATTCACCAATAAGAAGGATTATCACATTATTGATAAATTTTTTTGGTTTCACTAACCCAATATTTCACACATTTCTCCCAATCACATGATCTTTTTGGATATATTTTTTCAACACTAATTTTAATTTTGGTTTTTGATTTTTCAAACAATTTTTCAAACGATTTGTCATTTTTCCTCTTTTTCTCTATTTCACATTTTTTAAATTTTTGACTTTTTATTACTCTTTTCACTAATCCTGGGAACGAACGAACTACCCACTAAAGACTTATTTCTATATATCCCCACTCATTGGATTAAGAAAATATACATAATTGGACAATTTTAGTAGGATTTTCCACTTGCCATTCACAGGACTATTGCAATATATTGCTCACCTGTTTTTAATTACATGGATCCATGTTTTTACTTTAATTGTTTATAAATAGTGATGTTGCGAATAGTTCACCGGCGAATAGTTCCCGGCGAACATAGCATGTTCACGTTCGCCGCTGCGGGCGAACATATGCGATGTTCGATCCGCCCCCTATTCATCATCATTGAGTGAACTTTGACCCTGTATCTCACAGTCTTCAGACACATTCCAGCCAATCAGCAGCAGACCCTCCTTCCCAGACCCTCCCAGCTCCTGAACAGCAGAAATTTTAGATTCATTCGGAAGCTGCATTGTTAGTGAGAGGAGGGACAGTGTAGCTGCTGGTGATTTAATAGGGAAATCGATAGCTAGGCTAGTGTATTCAGTGTCCACTACAGTCCTGAAGGACTCATCTGATCTCTGTTGTAAGCACAGCACCCCAAAAAGCCCTTTTTAGGGCTAGAACATCATTTTTTTTCCCTGTGTAATCTAACTGCAGTTGCCTGCCTACCAAGCCACTTGCCCAGTGCCACCACTCATATCTGGTGTAACAGTAGTGTAAATTTAAAAAAAAAAAAACCTTTTTGACTGTGAAACATCAGTCTGCTAGTGTAATCTAATTGCAGTTGCCTGCCTGCCAGCGTGTGTGCCAGGCCCACTTGCCCAGTGCCACACCACTCATATCTGGTGTAACAGTAGTGTAAATTTAAAAAAAAACTTTTTTGACTGTGAAACATCAGTCTGCTAGTGTAATCTAATTGCAGTTGCCTGCCTGCCAGCGTGTGTGCCAGGCCCACTTGCCCAGTGCCACACCACTCATATCTGGTGTAACAGTAGTGTAAATTTAAAAAAAAACTTTTTTGACTGTGAAACATCAGTCTGCTTGTGTAATCTAATTGCAGTTGCCTGCCTGCCAGTGTGTGTGCCAGGCCCACTTGCCCAGTGCCACACCACTCATATCTGGTGTAACAGTAGTGTAAATTAAAAAAAAAAAACTTTTTTGACTGTGAAACATCAGTCTGCTAGTGTAATCTAATTGCAGTTGCCTGCCTCCCAGCGTGTGTGCCAGGCCCACTTGCCCAGTGCCACCACTCATATCTGGTGTACCAGTAGTGTAAATTTAAAAAAAAAAACTTTTTTGACTGTGAAACATCAGTCTGCTAGTGTAATCTAATTGCAGTTGCCTGTCTGCCAGCGTGTGTGCCAGGCCCACTTGCCCAGTGCCACCACTCATATCTGGTGTAACAGTAGTGTAAATTTAAAAAAAAAAAACTTTTTGACTGTGAAACATCAGTCTGCTTGTGTAATCTAATTGCAGTTGCCTGCCTGCCAGCATGTGTGCCAGGCTGACAGTGTATACTGTGCCCACTTGCCCAGTGCCACCACTCATATCTGGTTTAACAGTAGTGTAAATTTAAAAAAACAAACTTTTTTGACTGTGAAACATCAGTCTGCTTGTGTAATCTAATTGCAGTTGCCTGCCTGCCAGCGTGTGTGCCAGGCTCACTTGCCCAGTGCCACCACTCATATCTGGTGTAACAGTAGTGTACATTTAAAAAAATAAAATAAATTTTGACTGTGAAACATCAGTCTGCTTGTTTATTCTATTTGCAGTTGCCTGCCTGCCTGCGTGTGTGCCAGGCTCACAGTATATACTGTGCCCACTTGCCCAGTGCCCCCACTCATATCTGGTGTAACAGTAGTGTACATTTTAAAAAAAAACTTTTTTGACTGTGAAACATCAGTCTGCTTGTGTAATCTAATTGCAGTTGCCTGCCAGCGTGTGTACCAGACTCACAGCTTATACTGTGCCCACTTGCCCAGTGCCACCACTCATATCTGGTGTAACAGTAGTGTAAATTAAAAAAATAAAACTTTTTTGACTGTGAAACATCAGTCTGCTTGTGTAATCTAATTGCAGTTGCCTGCCTGCCAGCGTGTGTGCCAGGCCCACTTGCCCAGTGCCACCACTCATATCTGGTGTAACAGTAGTGTAAATTTAAAAAAAACAAAACTTTTTTGACTGTGAAACATCAGTCTGCTTGTTTAATCTAATTGCAGTTGCCTGCCTGCCTGCCAGCATGTGTGCCAGGCTCACAGCGTATACTGTGCCCACTTGCCCAGTGCCCCCACTCATATCTGGTGTAACAGTAGTGTACATTTTTAAAAAAAACATTTTTGACTGTGAAACATCAGTCTGCTTGTGTAATCTAATTGCAGTTGCCTGCCAGCGTGTGTGCCAGACTCACAGCGTATACTGTGCCCACTTGCCCAGTGCCACCACTCATATCTGGTGTAACAGTAGTGTCAATTAAAAAAAAAAACTTTTTTGACTGTGAAACATCATTCTGCTTTTGTAATCTAATTGCAGTTGCCTGCCTGCCAGCGTGTGTGCCAGGCCCACTTGCCCAGTGCCACCACTCATATCTGGTGTAACAGTAGTGTAAATTTAAAAAAAAAAAAAAACTTTTTTGACTGTGAAACATCAGTCTGCTTGTTTAATCTAATTGCAGTTGCCTGCCTGCCTGCCAGCGTGTGTGCCAGGCTCACAGCGTATACTGTGCCCACTTGCCCAGTGCCCCCACTCATATCTGGTGTAACAGTAGTGTAAATTTAAAAAAAAAAACATTTTTGACTGTGAAACATCAGTCTGTTTGTGTAATCTAATTGCAGTTGCCTGCCTGCCAGTGTGTGTGCCAGGCCCACTTGCCCAGTGCCACCACTCATATCTGGTGTAACAGTAGTGTAAATTTAAAAAAAAAAAAAACTTTTTTGACTGTGAAACATCAGTCTGCTTGTTTAATCTAATTGCAGTTGCCTGCCTGCCTGCCAGCGTGTGTGCCAGGCTCACAGCGTATACTGTGCCCACTTGCCCAGTGCCCCCACTCATATCTGGTGTAACAGTAGTGTAAATTTAAAAAAAAAAAAAACATTTTTGACTGTGAAACATCAGTCTGCTTGTGTAATCTAATTGCAGTTGCCTGCCTGCCAGCGTGTGTGCCAGGCCCACTTGCCCAGTGCCACCACTCATATCTGGTGTAACAGTAGTGTAAATTTAAAAAAAAAAAACTTTTTTGACTGTGAAACATCAGTCTGCTAGTGTAATATAATTGCAGTTGCCTGCCTGACAGCTTGTGTGCCAGGCCCACTTGCCCAGTGCCCCCACTCATATCTGGTGTAACAGTAGTGTAAATTAAAAAAAAAAAACTTTTTTGACTGTGAAACATCAGTCTGCTAGTGTAATCTAATTGCAGTTGCCTGCCTGCCAGCGTGTGTGCCAGGCCCACTTGCCTAGTGCCACACCACTCATATCTGGTGTAACAGTAGTGTAAATTTTAAAAGAAAAACTTTTTTGACTGTGAAACATCAGTCTGCTAGAGTAATCTAATTGCAGTTGCCTGTCTGCCAGCGTGTGTGCCAGGCCCACTTGCCCAGTGCCACACCACTCATATCTGGTGTAACAGTAGTGTAAATTTAAAAAAAAAAACTTTTTTGACTGTGAAACATCAGTCTGCTAGTGTAATCTAATTGCAGTTGCCTGCCTGCCAGCGTGTGTGCCAGGCCCATTTGCCCAGTGCCACCACTCATATCTTGTGTACCAGTAGTGTAAATGTAAAAAAAAAAAACTTTTTTGACTGTGAAACATCAGTCTGCTAGTGTAATCTAATTGCAGTTGCCTGCCTGCCAGCGTGTGTGCCAGGCCCACTTGCCCAGTGCCACACCACTCATTTCTGGTGTAACAGTAATGTAAATTTAAAAAAAAAAACTTTTTTGACTGTGAAACATCAGTCTGCTAGTGTAATCTAATTGCAGTTGCCTGCCTGCCAGCGTGTGTGCCAGGCCCACTTGCCCAGTGCCACCATTAATATCTGGTGTAACAGTAGTGTAAATTTTTTTAAAAAAAAACTTTTTTGACTGTGAAACATCAGTCTGCTAGTGTAATATAATTGCAGTTGCCTGCCTGACAGCTTGTGTGCCAGGCCCACTTGCCCAGTGCCCCCACTCATTTCTGGTGTAACAGTAATGTAAATTTAAAAAAAAAAACTTTTTTGACTGTGAAACATCAGTCTGCTAGTGTAATCTAATTGCAGTTGCCTGCCTGCCAGTGTGTGTGCCAGGCCCACTTGCCCAGTGCCACCACTCATATCTGGTGTAACAGTAGTGTAAATTTAAAAAAAAAAAACTTTTTTGACTGTGAAACATCAGTCTGCTAGTGTAATATAATTGCAGTTGCTTGCCTGACAGCTTGTGTGCCAGGCCCACTTGCCCAGTGCCCCCACTCATATCTGGTGTAACAGTAGTGTAAATTAAAAAAAAAAAACTTTTTTGACTGTGAACATCAGTCTGCTAGTGTAATCTAATTGCAGTTGCCTGCCTGCCAGCGTGTGTGCCAGGCCCACTTGCCTAGTGCCACACCACTCATATCTGGTGTAACAGTAGTGTAAATTTTAAAAGAAAAACTTTTTTGACTGTGAAACATCAGTCTGCTAGAGTAATCTAATTGCAGTTGCCTGTCTGCCAGCGTGTGTGCCAGGCCCACTTGCCCAGTGCCACACCACTCATATCTGGTGTAACAGTAGTGTAAATTTAAAAAAAAAAAATTTTTTGACTGTGAAACATCAGTCTGCTAGTGTAATCTAATTGCAGTTGCCTGCCTGCCAGCGTGTGTGCCAGGCCCATTTGCCCAGTGCCACCACTCATATCTTGTGTACCAGTAGTGTAAATGTAAAAAAAAAAAAATTTTTTGACTGTGAAACATCAGTCTGCTAGTGTAATCTAATTGCAGTTGCCTGCCTGCCAGCGTGTGTGCCAGGCCCACTTGCCCAGTGCCACACCACTCATTTCTGGTGTAACAGTAATGTAAATTTAAAAAAAAAAACTTTTTTGACTGTGAAACATCAGTCTGCTAGTGTAATCTAATTGCAGTTGACTGCCTGCCAGCGTGTGTGCCAGGCCCACTTGCCCAGTGCCACCATTAATATCTGGTGTAACAGTAGTGTAAATTTTTTTAAAAAAAACTTTTTTGACTGTGAAACATCAGTCTGCTAGTGTAATCTAATTGCAGTTGCCTGCCTGCCAGTGTGTGTGCCAGGCCCACTTGCCCAGTGCCACCACTCATATCTGGTGTAACAGTAGTGTAAATTTAAAAAAAAAAAAAAACTTTTTTGACTTTAAAACATCAGTCTGCTTGTGTAATCTAATTGCAGTTGCCTGCCTGCCAGCGTGTGTGCCAGGCTGACAGCGTATACTGTGCCCACTTGCCCAGTGCCACCACTCATATCTGGTGTAACAGTAGTGTCAATTTAAAAAAACAAACTTTTTTGACTGTGAAACATCAGTCTGCTTGTGTAATCTAATTGCAGTTGCCTGCCTGCCAGCGTGTGTTCCAGGCCCACTTGCCCAGTGCCACCACTCATATCTGGTGTAACAGTAGTGTAAATTTAAAAAAAAAAAACTTTTTTGACTGTGAAACATCAGTCTGCTTGTGTAATCTAATTGCAGTTGCCTGCCAGCGTATGTGCCAGGCTCACAGCGTATACTGTGCCCACTTGCCCAGTGCCACCACTCATATCTGGTGTAACAGTAGTGTAAATTTAAAAAAAAAAACTTTTTTGACTGTGAAACATCAGTCTGCTAGTGTAATATAATTGCAGTTGCCTGCCTGTCAGCTTGTGTGCCAGGCCCACTTGCCCAGTTCCCCCACTCATATCTGGTGTAACAGTAGTGTACATTTAAAAAAAAAAAAACTTTTTTGACTGTGAAACATCAGTCTGCTTGTGTAATCTAATTGCAGTTGCCTGCCTGCCTGCCAGCGTGTGTGCCAGGCTCACAGCGTATACTGTGCCCACTTGCCCAGTGCCCCCACTCATATCTGGTGTAACAGTAGTGTAAATTTAAAAAAAACAACATTTTTGACTGTGAAACATCAGTCTGCTTGTGTAATCTAATTGCAGTTGCCTGCCTGCCAGCATGTGTGCCAGGCCCACTTGCCCAGTGCCACCACTCATATCTGGTGTAACAGTAGTGTAAATTTAAAAAAACAACAACATTTTTGACTGTGAAACATCAGTCTGCTTTTGTAATCTAATTGCAGTTGCCTGCCTGCCAGCGTGTGTGCCAGGCCCACTTGCCCAGTGCCACCACTCATATCTGGTGTAACAGTAGTGTAAATTTAAAAAAAAAAAAAACTTTTTTGACTGTGAAACATCAGTCTGCTTGTTTAATCTAATTGCAGTTGCCTGCCTGCGAGCGTGTGTGCCAGGCCCACTTGCCCAGTGCCACCAATAATATCTGGTGTAACAGTAGTGTAAATTTAAAAAAAAAAAAACTTTTTGACTGTGAAACATCAGTCTGCTAGTGTAATCTAATTGCAGTTGCCTGCCTGCCAGCGTGTGTGCCAGGCCCACTTGCCCAGTGCCACCATTAATATCTGGTGTAACAGTAGTGTAAATTTTTTAAAAAAAAAACTTTTTTGACTGTGAAACATCAGTCTGCTAGTGTAATCTAATTGCAGTTGCCTGCCTGCCAGTGTGTGTGCCAGGCCCACTTGCCCAGTGCCACCACTCATATCTGGTGTAACAGTAGTGTAAATTTAAAAAAAAAAAACTTTTTTGACTGTGAAACATCAGTCTGCTAGTGTAATATAATTGCAGTTGCCTGCCTGACAGCTTGTGTGCCAGGCCAACTTGCCCAGTGCCCCCACTCATATCTGGTGTAACAGTAGTGTAAATTTAAAAAAAAAAACTTTTTTGACTGTGAAACATCAGTCTGCTAGTGTAATCTAATTGCAGTTGCCTGCCTGCCAGCGTGTGTGCCAGGCCCACTTGCCTAGTGCCACACCACTCATATCTGGTGTAACAGTAGTGTAAATTTTAAAAGAAAACTTTTTTGACTGTGAAACATCAGTCTGCTAGAGTAATCTAATTGCAGTTGCCTGCCTGCCAGCGTGTGTGCCAGGCCCATTTGCCCAGTGCCACCACTCATATCTTGTGTACCAGTAGTGTAAATGTAAAAAAAAAAAACTTTTTTGACTGTGAAACATCAGTCTGCTAGTGTAATCTAATTGCAGTTGCCTGCCTGCCAGCGTGTGTGCCAGGCCCACTTGCCCAGTGCCACACCACTCATTTCTGGTGTAACAGTAATGTAAATTTAAAAAAAAAAACTTTTTTGACTGTGAAACATCAGTCTGCTAGTGTAATCTAATTGCAGTTGCCTGCCTGCCAGCGTGTGTGCCAGGCCCACTTGCCCAGTGCCACCATTAATATCTGGTGTAACAGTAGTGTAAATTTTTTTAAAAAAAACTTTTTTGATTGTGAAACATCAGTCTGCTAGTGTAATCTAATTGCAGTTGCCTGCCTGCCAGTGTGTGTGCCAGGCCCACTTGCCCAGTGCCACCACTCATATCTGGTGTAACAGTAGTGTAAATTTAAAAAAAAAACTTTTTTGACTGTGAAACATCAGTCTGCTTGTGTAATCTAATTGCAGTTGCCTGCCTGCCAGCGTGTGTGCCAGGCTGACAGCGTATACTGTGCCCACTTGCCCAGTGCCACCACTCATATCTGGTGTAACAGTAGTGTCAATTTAAAAAAAACAAAACTTTTTTGACTGTGAAACATCAGTCTGCTTGTGTAATCTAATTGCAGTTGCCTGCCTGCCAGCGTGTGTTTCCAGCCCACTTGCCCAGTGCCACCACTCATATCTGGTGTAACAGTAGTGTAAATTTAAAAAAAAAAAACTTTTTTGACTGTGAAACATCAGTCTGCTTGTGTAATCTAATTGCAGTTGCCTGCCAGCGTATGTGCCAGGCTCACAGCGTATACTGTGCCCACTTGCCCAGTGCCCCCACTCATATCTGGTGTAACAGTAGTGTAAATTTAAAAAAAAAAAACTTTTTTGACTGTGAAACATCAGTCTGCTAGTGTAATATAATTGCAGTTGCCTGCCCTGTCAGCTTGTGTGCCAGGCCCACTTGCCCAGTTCCCCCACTCCATATCTGGTGTAACAGGTAGTGTACATTTAAAAAAAAAAAAAAAACTTTTTTGACTGTGAAACATCAGTCTGCTTGTGTAATCTAATTGCAGTTGCCTGCCTGCCTGCCAGCGTGTGTGCCAGGCTCACAGCGTATACTGTGCCCACTTGCCCAGTGCCCCCACTCATATCTGGTGTAACAGTAGTGTAAATTTAAAAAAAACAACATTTTTGACTGTGAAACATCAGTCTGCTTGTGTAAATCTAATTGCAGTTGCCTGCCTGCCAGCATGTGTGCCAGGCCCACATTGCCCAGTGCCACCACTCATATCTGGTGTAACAGTAGTGTAAATTTAAAAAAACAACAACATTTTTGACTGTGAAACATCAGTCTGCTTTTGTAATCTAATTGCAGTTGCCTGCCTGCCAGCGTGTGTGCCAGGCCCACTTGCCCAGTGCCACCACTCATATCTGGTGTAACAGTAGTGTAAATTTAAAAAAAAAAAAAACTTTTTTGACTGTGAAACATCAGTCTGCTTGTTTAATCTAATTGCAGTTGCCTGCCTGCCAGCGTGTGTGCCAGGCCCACTTGCCCAGTGCCACCAATAATATCTGGTGTAACAGTAGTGTAAATTTAAAAAAAAAAAAACTTTTTTGACTGTGAAACATCAGTCTGCTAGTGTAATCTAATTGCAGTTGCCTGCCTGCCAGCGTGTGTGCCAGGCCCACTTGCCCAGTGCCACCATTAATATCTGGTGTAACAGTAGTGTAAATTTTTTAAAAAAAAAACTTTTTTGACTGTGAAACATCAGTCTGCTAGTGTAATCTAATTGCAGTTGCCTGCCTGCCAGTGTGTGTGCCAGGCACACTTGCCCAGTGCCACCACTCATATCTGGTGTAACAGTAGTGTAAATTTAAAAAAAAAAACTTTTTGACTGTGAAACATCAGTCTGCTAGTGTAATATAATTGCAGTTGCCTGCCTGACAGCTTGTGTGCCAGGCCCACTTGCCCAGTGCCCCACTCATATCTGGTGAAACAGTAGTGTAAATTTAAAAAAAAAAAACTTTTTTGACTGTGAAACATCAGTCGCTAGTGTAATCTAGATTGCAGTTGCCTGCCTGCCAGCGTGTGTGCCAGGCCCACTTGCCATGGCCACACCACTCATTATCTGGTGTAACAGTAGTGTAAATTTTTAAAAGAAAAACGTTTTTGACTGTGAAACATCGTCTGCTAGAGTAATCTAATTGCAGTTGCCTGCCTGCCAGCGTGTGTGCCAGGCCCATTGCCCAGTGCCACCACTCATATCTGGTGTACCAGTAGTGTAAAATGTAAAAAAAAAAAACTTTTTTGACTGTGAAACATCAGTCTGCTAGTGTAATCTAATTGCAGTTGCCTGCCTGCCAGCGTGTGTGCCAGGCCCACTTGCCCAGTGCCACACCACTCATTTCTGGTGTAACAGTAATGTAAATTTAAAAAAAAAAACTTTTTTGACTGTGAAACATCAGTCTGCTAGTGTAATCTAATTGCAGTTGCCTGCCTGCCAGCGTGTGTGCCAGGCCCACTTGCCCAGTGCCACCATTAATATCTGGTGTAACAGTAGTGTAAATTTTTTTAAAAAAAACTTTTTTGATTGTGAAACATCAGTCTGCTAGTGTAATCTAATTGCAGTTGCCTGCCTGCCAGTGTGTGTGCCAGGCCCACTTGCCCAGTGCCACCACTCATATCTGGTGTAACAGTAGTGTAAATTTAAAAAAAAAAAAACTTTTTTGACTTTGAAACATCAGTCTACTTGTGTAATCTAATTGCAGTTGCCTGCCTGCCAGCGTGTGTGCCAGGCTGACAGCGTATACTGTGCCCACTTGCCCAGTTTTACCACTCATATCTGGTGTAACAGTAGTGTCAATTTAAAAAAACAAACTTTTTTGACTGTGAAACATCAGTCTGCTTGTGTAATCTAATTGCAGTTGCCTGCCTGCCAGCGTGTGTTCCAGGCCCACTTGCCCAGTGCCACCACTCATATCTGGTGTAACAGTAGTGTAAATTTAAAAAAAAAAAAACTTTTTTGACTGTGAAACATCAGTCTGCTTGTGTAATCTAATTGCAGTTGCCTGCCAGCGTATGTGCCAGGCTCACAGCGTATACTGTGCCCACTTGCCCAGTGCCACCACTCATATCTGGTGTAACAGTAGTGTAAATTTTAAAAAAAAATACTTTTTTGACTGTGAAACATCAGTCTGCTAGTGTAATATAATTGCAGTTGCCTGCCTGTCAGCTTGTGTGCCAGGGCCCACTTGCCCAGTTCCCCCACTCATATCTGGTGTAACAGTAGTGTACATTTAAAAAAAAAAAAAACTTTTTTGACTGTGAAACATCAGTCTGCTTGTGTAATCTAATTGCAGTTGCCTGCCTGCCAGCGTGTGTGCCAGGCTCACAGCGTATACTGTGCCCACTTGCCCAGTGCCCCCACTCATATCTGGTGTAACAGTAGTGTAAATTTAAAAAAAAAACATTTTTGACTGTGAAACATCAGTCTGCTTGTGTAATCTAATTGCAGTTGCCTGCCTGCCAGCGTGTGTGCCAGGCCCACTTGCCCAGTGCCACCACTCATATCTGGTGTAACAGTAGTGTAAATTTAAAAAAAAAAAACTTTTTTGACTGTGAAACATCAGTCTGCTTGTTTAATCTAATTGCAGTTGCCTGCCAGCGTGTGTGCCAGGCTCACAGCGTATACTGTGCCCACTTGCCCAGTGCCCCCACTCATATCTGGTGTAACAGTAGTGTAAATTTAAAAAAAAAAAAACATTTTTGACTGTGAAACATCAGTCTGCTTGTGTAATCTAATTGCAGTTGCCTGCCTGCCAGCGTGTGTGCCAGGCCCACTTGCCCAGTGCCACCACTCATATCTGGTGTAACAGTAGTGTAAATTTAAAAAAAAAAAAACTTTTTTGACTGTGAAACATCAGTCTGCTAGTGTAATATAATTGCAGTTGCCTGCCTGACAGCTTGTGTGCCAGGCCCACTTGCCCAGTGCCCCCACTCATATCTGGTGTAACAGTAGTGTAAATTAAAAAAAAAAAACTTTTTTGACTGTGAAACATCAGTCTGCTAGTGTAATCTAATTGCAGTTGCCTGCCTGCCAGCGTGTGTGCCAGGCCCACTTGCCTAGTGCCACACCACTCATATCTGGTGTAACAGTAGTGTAAATTTTAAAAGAAAAACTTTTTTGACTGTGAAACATCAGTCTGCTAGAGTAATCTAATTGCAGTTGCCTGTCTGCCAGCGTGTGTGCCAGGCCCACTTGCCCAGTGCCACCATTAATATCTGGTGGAACAGTAGTGTAAATTTTTAAAAAAAAAAACTTTTTTGACTGTGAAACATCAGTCTGCTAGTGTAATCTAATTGCAGTTGCCTGCCTGCCAGTGTGTGTGCCAGGCCCACTTGCCCAGTGCCACCACTCATATCTGGTGTAACAGTAGTGTCAATTTAAAAAAAAAAAACTTTTTTGACTTTGAAACATCAGTCTGCTTGTGTAATCTAATTGCAGTTGCCTGCCTGCCAGCATGTGTGCCAGGCTGACAGCGAATACTGTGCCCACTTGCCCAGTGCCACCACTCATATCTGGTGTAACAGTAGTGTAAATTAAAAAAAAACAAAACTTTTTTGACTTTGAAACATCAGTCTGCTTGTGTAATCTAATTGCAGTTGCCTGCCTGCCAGCATGTGTGCCAGGCTGACAGCGTATACTGTGCCCACTTGCCCAGTGCCACCACTCATATCTGGTGTAACAGTAGTGTCAATTTAAAAAAACAAACTTTTTTGACTGTGAAACATCAGTCTGCTTGTGTAATCTAATTGCAGTTGCCTGCCTGCCAGCGTGTGTTCCAGGCCCACTTGCCCAGTGCCACCACTCATATCTGGTGTAACAGTAGTGTAAATTTAAAAAAAAAAAACTTTTTTGACTGTGAAACATCAGTCTGCTTGTGTAATCTAATTGCAGTTTCCTGCCAGCGTATGTGCCAGGCTCACAGCGTATACTGTGCCCACTTGCCCAGTGCCACCACTCATATCTGGTGTAACAGTAGTGTAAATTTTAAAAAAAAAAACTTTTTTGACTGTGAAACATCAGTCTGCTAGTGTAATATAATTGCAGTTGCCTGCCTGTCAGCTTGTGTGCCAGGCCCACTTGCCCAGTTCCCCCACTCATATCTGGTGTAACAGTAGTGTACATTTAAAAAAAAAAAAAAATTTTTTGACTGTGAAACATCAGTCTGCTTGTGTAATCTAATTGCAGTTGCCTGCCTGCCTGCCAGCGTGTGTGCCAGGCTGACAGCGTATACTGTGCCCACTTGCCCAGTGCCACCACTCATATCTGGTGTAACAGTAGTGTACATTTAAAAAAAAAAAAAACTTTTTTGACTGTGAAACATCAGTCTGCTTGTGTAATCTAATTGCAGTTGCCTGCCTGCCTGCCAGCGTGTGTGCCAGGCTCACAGCGTATACTGTGCCCACTTGCCCAGTGCCCCCACTCATATCTGGTGTAACAGTAGTGTAAATTTAAAAAAAAAAAACATTTTTGACTGTGAAACATCAGTCTGCTTGTGTAATCTAATTGCAGTTGCCTGCCTGCCAGCGTGTGTTCCAGGCCCACTTGCCCAGTGCCACCACTCATATCTGGTGTAACAGTAGTGTAAATTAAAAAAAAAAAAACTTTTTTGACTGTGAAACATCAGTCTGCTTGTGTAATCTAATTGCAGTTGCCTGCCAGCGTATGTGCCAGGCTCACAGCGTATACTGTGCCCACTTGCCCAGTGTCACCACTCATATCTGGTGTAACAGTAGTGTAAATTAAAAAAAAAAAAAACTTTTTTTGACTGTGAAACATCAGTCTGCTAGTGTAATCTAATTGCAGTTGCCTGCCTGCCAGCGTGTGTGCCAGGCCCACTTGCCCAGTGCCACCACTCATATCTGGTGTAACAGTAGTGTAAATTAAAAAAAAAAAACTTTTTTGACTGTGAAACATCAGTCTGCTAGTGTAATCTAATTGCAGTTGCCTGCCTGCCAGCGTGTGTGCCAGGCCCACTTGCCCAGTGCCACACCACTCATTTCTGGTGTAACAGTAATGTAAATTAAAAAAAAAAAACTTTTTTGACTGTGAAACATCAGTCTGCTAGTGTAATCTAATTGCAGTTGCCTGCCTGCCAGTGTGTGTGCCAGGCCCACTTGCCCAGTGCCACCACTCATATCTGGTGTAACAGTAGTGTCAATTTAAAAAAAAAAAAACTTTTTTGACTTTGAAACATCAGTCTGCTTGTGTAATCTAATTGCAGTTGCCTGACTGCCAGCATGTGTGCCAGGCTGACAGCGAATACTGTGCCCACTTGCCCAGTGCCACCACTCATATCTGGTGTAACAGTAGTGTAAATTAAAAAAAAAAAAAACTTTTTTGACTTTGAAACATCAGTCTGCTTGTGTAATCTAATTGCAGTTGCCTGCCTGCCAGCATGTGTGCCAGGCTGACAGCGTATACTGTGCCCACTTGCCCAGTGCCACCACTCATATCTGGTGTAACAGTAGTGTCAATTTAAAAAAACAAACTTTTTTGACTGTGAAACATCAGTCTGCTTGTGTAATCTAATTGCAGTTGCCTGCCTGCCAGCGTGTGTTCTAGGCCCACTTGCCCAGTGCCACCACTCATATCTGGTGTAACAGTAGTGTAAATTTAAAAAAAAAAAACTTTTTTGACTGTGAAACATCAGTCTGCTTGTGTAATCTAATTGCAGTTTCCTGCCAGCGTATGTGCCAGGCTCACAGCGTATACTGTGCCCACTTGCCCAGTGCCACCACTCATATCTGGTGTAACAGTAGTGTAAATTTAAAAAAAAAAAACTTTTTTGACTGTGAAACATCAGTCTGCTAGTGTAATATAATTGCAGTTGCCTGCCTGTCAGCTTGTGTGCCAGGCCCACTTGCCCAGTTCCCCCACTCATATCTGGTGTAACAGTAGTGTACATTTAAAAAAAAAAAAAACTTTTTTGACTGTGAAACATCAGTCTGCTTGTGTAATCTAATTGCAGTTGCCTGCCTGCCTGCCAGCGTGTGTGCCAGGCTCACAGCGTATACTGTGCCCACTTGCCCAGTGCCCCCACTCATATCTGGTGTAACAGTAGTGTAAATTTAAAAAAAAAAAACATTTTTGACTGTGAAACATCAGTCTGCTTGTGTAATCTAATTGCAGTTGCCTGCCTGCCAGCGTGTCTGCCAGGCCCACTTGCCCAGTGCCACCACTCATATCTGGTGTAACAGTAGTGTAAATTAAAAAAAAAAAACTTTTTTGACTGTGAAACATCAGTCTGCTAGTGTAATATAATTGCAGTTGCCTGCCTGCCAGCGTGTGTGCCAGGCCCACTTGCCCAGTGCCACACCACTCATATCTGGTGTAACAGTAGTGTAAATTTTAAAAAAAAAAAAACTTTTTTGACTTTGAAACATCAGTCTGCTAGTGTAATCTAATTGCAGTTGCCTGCCTGCCAGTGTGTGTGCCAGGCCCACTTGCCCAGTGCCACCACTCATATCTGGTGTAACAGTAGTGTAAATTTAAAAAAAACAACAACATTTTTGACTGTGAAAAATCAGTCTGCTTGTATAATCTAATTGCAGTTGCCTGCCTGCCAGCGTGTGTGCCAGGCTCACAGTGTATACTGTGCCCACTTGCCCAGTGCCACCACTCATATCTGGTGTAACAGCAGTGTAAATTTAAAAAAAAAAAAAAACTTTTTTGACTTTGAAACATCAGTCTGCTTGTGTAATCTAATTGCAGTTGCCTGCCTGCCAGTGTGTGTGCCAGGCTGACAGCGTATACCGTGCCCACTTGCCCAGTGCCACCAATAATATCTGGTGTAACAGTAGTGTCAATTTAAAAAAACAAACTTTTTTGACTGTGAAACATCAGTCTGCTTGTGTAATCTAATTGCAGTTGCCTGCCTGCCAGCGTGTGTTCCAGGCCCACTTGCCCAGTGCCACCACTCATATCTGGTGTAACAGTAGTGTAAATTTAAAAAAAACAAAACTTTTTTGACTGTGAAACATCAGTCTGCTTGTGTAATCTAATTGCAGTTGCCTGCCAGCGTATGTGCCAGGCTCACAGCGTATACTGTGCCCACTTGCCCAGTGTCACCACTCATATCTGGTGTAACAGTAGTGTAAATTAAAAAAAAAAAAACTTTTTTGACTGTGAAACATCAGTCTGCTAGTGTAATATAATTGCAGTTGCCTGCCTGTCAGCTTGTGTGCCAGGCCCACTTGCCCAGTTTCCCCACTCATATCTGGTGTAACAGTAGTGTACATTTAAAAAAAAAACTTTTTTGACTGTGAAACATCAGTCTGCTAGTGTAATCTAATTGCAGTTGCCTGCCTGCCAGCGTGTGTGCCAGGCCCACTTGCCCAGTGCCACCACTCATATCTGGTGTAACAGTAGTGTAATTTAAAAAAAACAAAACAATTTTGACTGTGAAACATCAGTCTGCTAGTGTAATCTAATTGCAGTTGCCTGCCTGCCAGCGTGTGTGTCAGGCCCACTTGCCCAGTGCCACCACTCATATCTGGTGTAACAGTAGTGTAAATTTAAAAAAAAACCCTTTTTTGACTGTGAAACATCAGTCTGCTTGTGTAATCTAATTGCAGTTGCCTGCCTGCCAGCGTGTGTGCCAGGCTCACAGCGTATACTGTGCCCACTTGCCCAGTGCCCCCACTCATATCTAGTGTAACAGTAGTGTAAATTTAAAAAAAAAACTTTTTTGACTTTGAAACATCAGTCTGCTTGTGTAATCTAATTGCAGTTGCCTGCCTGCCAGTGTGTGTGCCAGGCTGACAGCGTATACTGTGCCTACTTGCCCAGTGCCCCCACTCATATCTGGTGTAACAGTAGTGTAAATTTAAAAAAAAACAAACTTTTTTGACTGTGAAACATCAGTCTGCTTGTGTAATCTAATTGCAGTTGCCTGCCTGCCAGCGTGTGTTCCAGGCCCACTTGCCCAGTGCCACCACTCATATCTGGTGTAACAGTAGTGTAAATTTAAAAAAAAAAAACTTTTTGACTGTGAAACATCAGTCTGCTTGTGTAATCTAATTGCAGTTTCCTGCCAGCGTATGTGCCAGGCTCACAGCGTATACTGTGCCCACTTGCCCAGTGCCACCACTCATATCTGGTGTAACAGTAGTGTAAATTTAAAAGAAAAAACTTTTTTGACTGTGAAACATCAGTCTGCTAGTGTAATATAATTGCAGTTGCCTGCCTGTCATCTTGTGTGCCAGGCCCACTTGCCCAGTTCCCCCACTCATATCTGGTGTAACAGTAGTGTACATTTAAAAAAAAAAAAAAACTTTTTTGACTGTGAAACATCAGTCTGCTTGTGTAATCTAATTGCAGTTGCCTGCCTGCCTGCCAGCATGTGTGCCAGGCTCACAGCGTATACTGTGCCCACTTGCCCAGTGCCCCCACTCATATCTGGTGTAACAGTAGTGTAAATTTAAAAAAAAAAAACATTTTTGACTGTGAAACATCAGTCTGCTTGTGTAATCTAATTGCAGTTGCCTGCCTGCCAGCGTGTGTGCCAGGCCCACTTGCCCAGTGCCACCACTCATATCTGGTGTAACAGTAGTGTAAATTAAAAAAAAACAACTTTTTTGACTGTGAAACATCAGTCTGCTAGTGTAATCTAATTGCAGTTGCCTGCCTGCCAGTGTGTGTGCCAGGCCCACTTGCCCAGTGCCACCACTCATATCTGGTGTAACAGTAGTGTAAATTTAAAAAAAACAACAACATTTTTGACTGTGAAAAATCAGTCTGCTTGTGTAATCTAATTGCAGTTGCCTGCCTGCCAGCGTGTGTGCCAGGCTCACAGTGTATACTGTGCCCACTTGCCCAGTGCCCCCACTCATATCTGGTGTAACAGTAGTGTAAATTTAAAAAAAAAAAAACATTTTTGACTGTGAAACATCAGTCTGCTTGTGTAATCTAATTGCAGTTGCCTGCCTGCCAGCGTGTGTGCCAGGCCCACTTGCCCAGTGCCACCACTCATATCTGGTGTAACAGTAGTGTAAATTAAAAAAAAAAAACTTTTTTGACTGTGAAACATCAGTCTGCTTGTGTAATATAATTGCAGTTGCCTACCTGCCAGCGTGTGTGCCAGGCCCACTTGCCCAGTGCCACACCACTCATATCTGGTGTAACAGTAGTGTAAATTTAAAAAAAAAAAAAAACTTTTTTAACTTTGAAACATCAGTCTGCTAGTGTAATCTAATTGCAGTTGCCTGCCTGCCAGTGTGTGTGCCAGGCCCACTTGCCCAGTGCCACCACTCATATCTGGTGTAACAGTAGTGTAAATTTAAAAAAAACAACAACATTTTTGACTGTGAAAAATCAGTCTGCTTGTGTAATCTAATTGCAGTTGCCTGCCTGCCAGCGTGTGTGCCAGGCTCACAGTGTATACTGTGCCCACTTGCCCAGTGCCACCAATAATATCTGGTGTAACAGTAGTGTCAATTTAAAAGAACAAACTTTTTTGACTGTGAAACATCAGTCTGCTTGTGTAATCTAATTGCAGTTGCCTGCCTGCCAGCGTGTGTTCCAGGCCCACTTGCCCAGTGCCACCACTCATATCTGGTGTAACAGTAGTGTAAATTTAAAAAAAAAAAAACTTTTTTGACTGTGAAACATCAGTCTGCTTGTGTAATCTAATTGCAGTTGCCTGCCAGCGTATGTGCCAGGCTCACAGCGTATACTGTGCCCACTTGCCCAGTGTCACCACTCATATCTGGTGTAACAGTAGTGTAAATTAAAAAAAAAAAAAACTTTTTTGACTGTGAAACATCAGTCTGCTAGTGTAATATAATTGCAGTTGCCTGCCTGTCAGCTTGTGTGCCAGGCCCACTTGCCCAGTTTCCCCACTCATATCTGGTGTAACAGTAGTGTACATTTAAAAAAAAAAAAAAACTTTTTTGACTGTGAAACATCAGTCTGCTAGTGTAATCTAATTGCAGTTGCCTGCCTGCCAGCGTGTGTGCCAGGCCCACTTGCCCAGTGCCACCACTCATATCTGGTGTAACAGTAGTGTAATTTAAAAAAACAAAACAATTTTGACTGTGAAACATCAGTCTGCTAGTGTAATCTAATTGCAGTTGCCTGCCTGCCAGCGTGTGTGTCAGGCCCACTTGCCCAGTGCCACCACTCATATCTGGTGTAACAGTAGTGTAAATTTAAAAAAAACCTTTTTTGACTTTGAAACATCAGTCTGCTTGTGTAATCTAATTGCAGTTGCCTGCCTGCCAGTGTGTGTGCCAGGCTGACAGCGTATACCGTGCCCACTTGCCCAGTGCCACCAATAATATCTGGTGTAACAGTAGTGTCAATTTAAAAAAACAAACTTTTTTGACTGTGAAACATCAGTCTGCTTGTGTAATCTAATTGCAGTTGCCTGCCTGCCAGCGTGTGTTCCAGGCCCACTTGCCCAGTGCCACCACTCATATCTGGTGTAACAGTAGTGTAAATTTAAAAAAAAAACAACTTTTTTGACTGTGAAACATCAGTCTGCTTGTGTAATCTAATTGCAGTTGCCTGCCAGCGTATGTGCCAGGCTCACAGCGTATACTGTGCCCACTTGCCCAGTGTCACCACTCATATCTGGTGTAACAGTAGTGTAAATTAAAAAAAAAAAAAACTTTTTTGACTGTGAAACATCAGTCTGCTAGTGTAATATAATTGCAGTTGCCTGCCTGTCAGCTTGTGTGCCAGGCCCACTTGCCCAGTTTCCCCACTCATATCTGGTGTAACAGTAGTGTACATTTAAAAAAAAAACTTTTTTGACTGTGAAACATCAGTCTGCTAGTGTAATCTAATTGCAGTTGCCTGCCTGCCAGCGTGTGTGCCAGGCCCACTTGCCCAGTGCCACCACTCATATCTGGTGTAACAGTAGTGTAATTTAAAAAAACAAAACAATTTTGACTGTGAAACATCAGTCTGCTAGTGTAATCTAATTGCAGTTGCCTGCCTGCCAGCGTGTGTGTCAGGCCCACTTGCCCAGTGCCACCACTCATATCTGGTGTAACAGTAGTGTAAATTTAAAAAAAAACCTTTTTTGACTGTGAAACATCAGTCTGCTTGTGTAATCTAATTGCAGTTGCCTGCCTGCCAGCGTGTGTGCCAGGCTCACAGCGTATACTGTGCCCACTTGCCCAGTGCCCCCACTCATATCTAGTGTAACAGTAGTGTAAATTTAAAAAAAAAACTTTTTTGACTTTGAAACATCAGTCTGCTTGTGTAATCTAATTGCAGTTGCCTGCCTGCCAGTGTGTGTGCCAGGCTGACAGCGTATACTGTGCCTACTTGCCCAGTGCCCCCACTCATATCTGGTGTAACAGTAGTGTAAATTTAAAAAAAAAAAAAACTTTTTTGACTGTGAAACATCAGTCTGCTTGTGTAATCTAATTGCAGTTGCCTGCCTGCCAGCGTGTGTTCCAGGCCCACTTGCCCAGTGCCACCACTCATATCTGGTGTAACAGTAGTGTAAATTTAAAAAAAAAAAACTTTTTTGACTGTGAAACATCAGTCTGCTTGTGTAATCTAATTGCAGTTTCCTGCCAGCGTATGTGCCAGGCTCACAGCGTATACTGTGCCCACTTGCCCAGTGCCACCACTCATATCTGGTGTAACAGTAGTGTAAATTTAAAAAAAAAAACTTTTTTGACTGTGAAACATCAGTCTGCTAGTGTAATATAATTGCAGTTGCCTGCCTGTCAGCTTGTGTGCCAGGCCCACTTGCCCAGTTCCCCCACTCATATCTGGTGTAACAGTAGTGTACATTTAAAAAAAAAAAAAACTTTTTTGACTGTGAAACATCAGTCTGCTTGTGTAATCTAATTGCAGTTGCCTGCCTGCCTGCCAGCATGTGTGCCAGGCTCACAGCGTATACTGTGCCCACTTGCCCAGTGCCCCCACTCATATCTGGTGTAACAGTAGTGTAAATTTAAAAAAAAAAAAACATTTTTGACTGTGAAACATCAGTCTGCTTGTGTAATCTAATTGCAGTTGCCTGCCTGCCAGCGTGTGTGCCAGGCCCACTTGCCCAGTGCCACCACTCATATCTGGTGTAACAGTAGTGTAAATTAAAAAAAAACAACTTTTTTGACTGTGAAACATCAGTCTGCTAGTGTAATCTAATTGCAGTTGCCTGCCTGCCAGTGTGTGTGCCAGGCCCACTTGCCCAGTGCCACCACTCATATCTGGTGTAACAGTAGTGTAAATTTAAAAAAAACAACAACATTTTTGACTGTGAAAAATCAGTCTGCTTGTGTAATCTAATTGCAGTTGCCTGCCTGCCAGCGTGTGTGCCAGGCTCACAGTGTATACTGTGCCCACTTGCCCAGTGCCACCACTCATATCTGGTGTAACAGCAGTGTAAATTTAAAAAAAAAAAAACTTTTTTGACTTTGAAACATCAGTCTGCTTGTGTAATCTAATTGCAGTTGCCTGCCTGCCAGTGTGTGTGCCAGGCTGACAGCGTATACCGTGCCCACTTGCCCAGTGCCACCAATAATATCTGGTGTAACAGTAGTGTCAATTTAAAAAAACAAACTTTTTTGACTGTGAAACATCAGTCTGCTTGTGTAATCTAATTGCAGTTGCCTGCCTGCCAGCGTGTGTTCCAGGCCCACTTGCCCAGTGCCACCACTCATATCTGGTGTAACAGTAGTGTAAATTTAAAAAAAAAAAAACTTTTTTGACTGTGAAACATCAGTCTGCTTGTGTAATCTAATTGCAGTTGCCTGCCAGCGTATGTGCCAGGCTCACAGCGTATACTGTGCCCACTTGCCCAGTGTCACCACTCATATCTGGTGTAACAGTAGTGTAAATTAAAAAAAAAAAAAACTTTTTTGACTGTGAAACATCAGTCTGCTAGTGTAATATAATTGCAGTTGCCTGCCTGTCAGCTTGTGTGCCAGGCCCACTTGCCCAGTTTCCCCACTCATATCTGGTGTAACAGTAGTGTACATTTAAAAAAAAAAAAACTTTTTTGACTGTGAAACATCAGTCTGCTAGTGTAATCTAATTGCAGTTGCCTGCCTGCCAGCGTGTGTGCCAGGCCCACTTGCCCAGTGCCACCACTCATATCTGGTGTAACAGTAGTGTAATTTAAAAAAACAAAACAATTTTGACTGTGAAACATCAGTCTGCTAGTGTAATCTAATTGCAGTTGCCTGCCTGCCAGCGTGTGTGTCAGGCCCACTTGCCCAGTGCCACCACTCATATCTGGTGTAACAGTAGTGTAAATTTAAAAAAAAAACCTTTTTTGACTGTGAAACATCAGTCTGCTTGTGTAATCTAATTGCAGTTGCCTGCCTGCCAGCGTGTGTGCCAGGCTCACAGCGTATACTGTGCCCACTTGCCCAGTGCCCCCACTCATATCTAGTGTAACAGTAGTGTAAATTTAAAAAAAAAACTTTTTTGACTTTGAAACATCAGTCTGCTTGTGTAATCTAATTGCAGTTGCCTGCCTGCCAGTGTGTGTGCCAGGCTGACAGCGTATACTGTGCCTACTTGCCCAGTGCCCCCACTCATATCTGGTGTAACAGTAGTGTAAATTTAAAAAAAAAAACAACTTTTTTGACTGTGAAACATCAGTCTGCTTGTGTAATCTAATTGCAGTTGCCTGCCTGCCAGCGTGTGTTCCAGGCCCACTTGCCCAGTGCCACCACTCATATCTGGTGTAACAGTAGTGTAAATTTAAAAAAAAAAAAACTTTTTTGACTGTGAAACATCAGTCTGCTTGTGTAATCTAATTGCAGTTTCCTGCCAGCGTATGTGCCAGGCTCACAGCGTATACTGTGCCCACTTGCCCAGTGCCACCACTCATATCTGGTGTAACAGTAGTGTAAATTTTAAAAAAAAAACTTTTTTGACTGTGAAACATCAGTCTGCTAGTGTAATATAATTGCAGTTGCCTGCCTGTCAGCTTGTGTGCCAGGCCCACTTGCCCAGTTCCCCCACTCATATCTGGTGTAACAGTAGTGTACATTTAAAAAAAAAAAAAAACTTTTTTGACTGTGAAACATCAGTCTGCTTGTGTAATCTAATTGCAGTTGCCTGCCTGCCTGCCAGCGTGTGTGCCAGGCTCACAGCGTATACTGTGCCCACTTGCCCAGTGCCCCCACTCATATCTGGTGTAACAGTAGTGTAAATTTAAAAAAAAAAACATTTTTGACTGTGAAACATCAGTCTGCTTGTGTAATCTAATTGCAGTTGCCTGCCTGCCAGCGTGTGTGCCAGGCCCACTTGCCCAGTGCCACCACTCATATCTGGTGTAACAGTAGTGTAAATTAAAAAAAAAAAACTTTTTTGACTGTGAAACATCAGTCTGCTAGTGTAATATAATTGCAGTTGCCTGCCTGCCAGCGTGTGTGCCAGGCCCACTTGCCCAGTGCCACACCACTCATATCTGGTGTAACAGTAGTGTAAATTTAAAAAAAAAAAAAACTTTTTTAACTTTGAAACATCAGTCTGCTAGTGTAATCTAATTGCAGTTGCCTGCCTGCCAGTGTGTGTGCCAGGCCCACTTGCCCAGTGCCACCACTCATATCTGGTGTAACAGTAGTGTAAATTTAAAAAAAACAACAACATTTTTGACTGTGAAAAATCAGTCTGCTTGTGTAATCTAATTGCAGTTGCCTGCCTGCCAGCGTGTGTGCCAGGCTCACAGTGTATACTGTGCCCACTTGCCCAGTGCCACCACTCATATCTGGTGTAACAGCAGTGTAAATTTAAAAAAAAAAAAAACTTTTTTGACTTTGAAACATCAGTCTGCTTGTGTAATCTAATTGCAGTTGCCTGCCTGCCAGTGTGTGTGCCAGGCTGACAGCGTATACCGTGCCCACTTGCCCAGTGCCACCAATAATATCTGGTGTAACAGTAGTGTCAATTTAAAAAAACAAACTTTTTTGACTGTGAAACATCAGTCTGCTTGTGTAATCTAATTGCAGTTGCCTGCCTGCCAGCGTGTGTTCCAGGCCCACTTGCCCAGTGCCACCACTCATATCTGGTGTAACAGTAGTGTAAATTTAAAAAAAAAAAAAACTTTTTTGACTGTGAAACATCAGTCTGCTTGTGTAATCTAATTGCAGTTGCCTGCCAGCGTATGTGCCAGGCTCACAGCGTATACTGTGCCCACTTGCCCAGTGTCACCACTCATATCTGGTGTAACAGTAGTGTAAATTAAAAAAAAAAAAAAACTTTTTTGACTGTGAAACATCAGTCTGCTAGTGTAATATAATTGCAGTTGCCTGCCTGTCAGCTTGTGTGCCAGGCCCACTTGCCCAGTTTCCCCACTCATATCTGGTGTAACAGTAGTGTACATTTAAAAAAAAAAAAAACTTTTTGACTGTGAAACATCAGTCTGCTAGTGTAATCTAATTGCAGTTGCCTGCCTGCCAGCGTGTGTGCCAGGCCCACTTGCCCAGTGCCACCACTCATATCTGGTGTAACAGTAGTGTAATTTAAAAAAACAAAACAATTTTGACTGTGAAACATCAGTCTGCTAGTGTAATCTAATTGCAGTTGCCTGCCTGCCAGCGTGTGTGTCAGGCCCACTTGCCCAGTGCCACCACTCATATCTGGTGTAACAGTAGTGTAAATTTAAAAAAAAACCCTTTTTTGACTGTGAAACATCAGTCTGCTTGTGTAATCTAATTGCAGTTGCCTGCCTGCCAGCGTGTGTGCCAGGCTCACAGCGTATACTGTGCCCACTTGCCCAGTTCCCCCCACTCATATCTGGTGTAACAGTAGTGTAAATTTAAAAAAAAAACTTTTTTGACTTTGAAACATCAGTCTGCTTGTGTAATCTAATTGCAGTTGCCTGCCTGCCAGTGTGTGTGCCAGGCTGACAGCGTATACTGTGCCTACTTGCCCAGTGCCCCCACTCATATCTGGTGTAACAGTAGTGTAAATTTAAAAAAAAAAAAACTTTTTTGACTGTGAAACATCAGTCTGCTTGTGTAATCTAATTGCAGTTGCCTGCCAGCGTATGTGCCAGGCTCACAGCGTATACTGTGCCCACTTGCCCAGTGTCACCACTCATATCTGGTGTAACAGTAGTGTAAATTAAAAAAAAAAAAAAACTTTTTTGACTGTGAAACATCAGTCTGCTAGTGTAATATAATTGCAGTTGCCTGCCTGTCAGCTTGTGTGCCAGGCCCACTTGCCCAGTTTCCCCACTCATATCTGGTGTAACAGTAGTGTACATTTAAAAAAAAAAAAAAACTTTTTTGACTGTGAAACATCAGTCTGCTAGTGTAATCTAATTGCAGTTGCCTGCCTGCCAGCGTGTGTGCCAGGCCCACTTGCCCAGTGCCACCACTCATATCTGGTGTAACAGTAGTGTAATTTAAAAAAACAAAACAATTTTGACTGTGAAACATCAGTCTGCTAGTGTAATCTAATTGCAGTTGCCTGCCTGCCAGCGTGTGTGTCAGGCCCACTTGCCCAGTGCCACCACTCATATCTGGTGTAACAGTAGTGTAAATTTAAAAAAAAAAACCTTTTTTGACTGTGAAACATCAGTCTGCTTGTGTAATCTAATTGCAGTTGCCTGCCTGCCAGCGTGTGTGCCAGGCTCACAGCGTATACTGTGCCCACTTGCCCAGTGCCCCCACTCATATCTAGTGTAACAGTAGTGTAAATTTAAAAAAAAAACTTTTTTGACTTTGAAACATCAGTCTGCTTGTGTAATCTAATTGCAGTTGCCTGCCTGCCAGTGTGTGTGCCAGGCTGACAGCGTATACTGTGCCTACTTGCCCAGTGCCCCCACTCATATCTGGTGTAACAGTAGTGTAAATTTAAAAAAAAAACAACTTTTTTGACTGTGAAACATCAGTCTGCTTGTGTAATCTAATTGCAGTTGCCTGCCTGCCAGCGTGTGTTCCAGGCCCACTTGCCCAGTGCCACCACTCATATCTGGTGTAACAGTAGTGTAAATTTAAAAAAAAAACAACTTTTTTGACTGTGAAACATCAGTCTGCTTGTGTAATCTAATTGCAGTTTCCTGCCAGCGTATGTGCCAGGCTCACAGCGTATACTGTGCCCACTTGCCCAGTGCCACCACTCATATCTGGTGTAACAGTAGTGTAAATTTAAAAAAAAAAACTTTTTTGACTGTGAAACATCAGTCTGCTAGTGTAATATAATTGCAGTTGCCTGCCTGTCAGCTTGTGTGCCAGGCCCACTTGCCCAGTTCCCCCACTCATATCTGGTGTAACAGTAGTGTACATTTAAAAAAAAAAAAAACTTTTTTGACTGTGAAACATCAGTCTGCTTGTGTAATCTAATTGCAGTTGCCTGCCTGCCTGCCAGCGTGTGTGCCAGGCTCACAGCGTATACTGTGCCCACTTGCCCAGTGCCCCCACTCATATCTGGTGTAACAGTAGTGTAAATTTAAAAAAAAAAACATTTTTGACTGTGAAACATCAGTCTGCTTGTGTAATCTAATTGCAGTTGCCTGCCTGCCAGCGTGTGTGCCAGGCCCACTTGCCCAGTGCCACCACTCATATCTGGTGTAACAGTAGTGTAAATTAAAAAAAAACAACTTTTTTGACTGTGAAACATCAGTCTGCTAGTGTAATATAATTGCAGTTGCCTGCCTGCCAGCGTGTGTGCCAGGCCCACTTGCCCAGTGCCACACCACTCATATCTGGTGTAACAGTAGTGTAAATTTAAAAAAAAAAAAAAACTTTTTTAACTTTGAAACATCAGTCTGCTAGTGTAATCTAATTGCAGTTGCCTGCCTGCCAGTGTGTGTGCCAGGCCCACTCGCCCAGTGCCACCACTCATATCTGGTGTAACAGTAGTGTAAATTTAAAAAAAACAACAACATTTTTGACTGTGAAAAATCAGTCTGCTTGTGTAATCTAATTGCAGTTGCCTGCCTGCCAGCGTGTGTGCCAGGCTCACAGTGTATACTGTGCCCACTTGCCCAGTGCCACCACTCATATCTGGTGTAACAGCAGTGTAAATTTAAAAAAAAAAAAAACTTTTTTGACTTTGAAACATCAGTCTGCTTGTGTAATCTAATTGCAGTTGCCTGCCTGCCAGTGTGTGTGCCAGGCTGACAGCGTATACCGTGCCCACTTGCCCAGTGCCACCAATAATATCTGGTGTAACAGTAGTGTCAATTTAAAAAAACAAACTTTTTTGACTGTGAAACATCAGTCTGCTTGTGTAATCTAATTGCAGTTGCCTGCCTGCCAGCGTGTGTTCCAGGCCCACTTGCCCAGTGCCACCACTCATATCTGGTGTAACAGTAGTGTAAATTTAAAAAAAAAAAAACTTTTTTGACTGTGAAACATCAGTCTGCTTGTGTAATCTAATTGCAGTTGCCTGCCAGCGTATGTGCCAGGCTCACAGCGTATACTGTGCCCACTTGCCCAGTGTCACCACTCATATCTGGTGTAACAGTAGTGTAAATTAAAAAAAAAAAAAACTTTTTTGACTGTGAAACATCAGTCTGCTAGTGTAATATAATTGCAGTTGCCTGCCTGTCAGCTTGTGTGCCAGGCCCACTTGCCCAGTTTCCCCACTCATATCTGGTGTAACAGTAGTGTACATTTAAAAAAAAAAAAAACTTTTTTGACTGTGAAACATCAGTCTGCTAGTGTAATCTAATTGCAGTTGCCTGCCTGCCAGCGTGTGTGCCAGGCCCACTTGCCCAGTGCCACCACTCATATCTGGTGTAACAGTAGTGTAATTTAAAAAAACAAAACAATTTTGACTGTGAAACATCAGTCTGCTAGTGTAATCTAATTGCAGTTGCCTGCCTGCCAGCGTGTGTGTCAGGCCCACTTGCCCAGTGCCACCACTCATATCTGGTGTAACAGTAGTGTAAATTTAAAAAAAAACCCTTTTTTGACTGTGAAACATCAGTCTGCTTGTGTAATCTAATTGCAGTTGCCTGCCTGCCAGCGTGTGTGCCAGGCTCACAGCGTATACTGTGCCCACTTGCCCAGTTCCCCCCACTCATATCTGGTGTAACAGTAGTGTAAATTTAAAAAAAAAACTTTTTTGACTTTGAAACATCAGTCTGCTTGTGTAATCTAATTGCAGTTGCCTGCCTGCCAGTGTGTGTGCCAGGCTGACAGCGTATACTGTGCCTACTTGCCCAGTGCCCCCACTCATATCTGGTGTAACAGTAGTGTAAATTTAAAAAAAAAAAAACTTTTTTGACTGTGAAACATCAGTCTGCTTGTGTAATCTAATTGCAGTTGCCTGCCAGCGTATGTGCCAGGCTCACAGCGTATACTGTGCCCACTTGCCCAGTGTCACCACTCATATCTGGTGTAACAGTAGTGTAAATTAAAAAAAAAAAAAACTTTTTTGACTGTGAAACATCAGTCTGCTAGTGTAATATAATTGCAGTTGCCTGCCTGTCAGCTTGTGTGCCAGGCCCACTTGCCCAGTTTCCCCACTCATATCTGGTGTAACAGTAGTGTACATTTAAAAAAAAAAAAAACTTTTTTGACTGTGAAACATCAGTCTGCTAGTGTAATCTAATTGCAGTTGCCTGCCTGCCAGCGTGTGTGCCAGGCCCACTTGCCCAGTGCCACCACTCATATCTGGTGTAACAGTAGTGTAATTTAAAAAAACAAAACAATTTTGACTGTGAAACATCAGTCTGCTAGTGTAATCTAATTGCAGTTGCCTGCCTGCCAGCGTGTGTGTCAGGCCCACTTGCCCAGTGCCACCACTCATATCTGGTGTAACAGTAGTGTAAATTTAAAAAAAAAACCTTTTTTGACTGTGAAACATCAGTCTGCTTGTGTAATCTAATTGCAGTTGCCTGCCTGCCAGCGTGTGTGCCAGGCTCACAGCGTATACTGTGCCCACTTGCCCAGTTCCCCCCACTCATATCTGGTGTAACAGTAGTGTAAATTTAAAAAAAAAACTTTTTTGACTTTGAAACATCAGTCTGCTTGTGTAATCTAATTGCAGTTGCCTGCCTGCCAGTGTGTGTGCCAGGCTGACAGCGTATACTGTGCCTACTTGCCCAGTGCCCCCACTCATATCTGGTGTAACAGTAGTGTAAATTTAAAAAAAAAAAAAAACTTTTTTTGACTGTGAAACATCAGTCTGCTTGTGTAATCTAATTGCAGTTGCCTGCCTGCCAGCGTGTGTTCCAGGCCCACTTGCTCAGTGCCACCACTCATATCTGGTGTAACAGTAGTGTAAATTTAAGAAAAAAAACTTTTTTGACTGTGAAACATCAGTCTGCTTGTGTAATCTAATTGCAGTTGCCTGCCAGCGTGTGTGCCAGGCTCACAGCGTATACTGTGCCCACTTGCCCAGTGCCCCCACTCATATCTGGTGTAACAGTAGTGTAAATTTAAAAAAAAACAAACTTTTTTGACTTTGAAACATCAGTCTGCTTGTGTAATCTAATTGCAGTTGCCTGCCTGCCAGCGTGTGTGCCAGGCTGACAGCGTATACTGTGCCCACTTGCCCAGTGCCACCACTCATATCTGGTGTAACAGTAGTGTAAATTTAAAAAAAACAACTTTTTTTGACTGTGAAACATCAATCTGCTTGTGTAATCTAATTGCAGTTGCCTGCCTGCCAGCGTGTGTTCCAGGCCCACTTGCCCAGTGCCACCACTCATATCTGGTGTAACAGTAGTGTAAATTTAAAAAAAAAAAAACTTTTTTGACTGTGAAACATCAGTCTGCTTGTGTAATCTAATTGCAGTTGCCTGCCAGCGTGTGTGCCAGGCTCACAGCGTATACTGTGCCTACTTGCCCAGTGCCACCACTCATATCTGGTGTAACAGTAGTGTAAATTAAAAAAAAAAAAACTTTTTTGACTGTGAAACATCAGTCTGCTAGTGTAATATAATTGCAGTTGCCTGCCTGTCAGCTTGTGTGCCAGGCCCACTTGCCCAGTGCCCCCACTCATATCTGGTGTAACAGTAGTGTACATTTAAAAAAAAATAAACTTTTTTGACTGTGAAACATCAGTCTGCTTGTGTAATCTAATTGCAGTTGCCTGCCTGCCAGCGTGTGTGCCAGGCTCACAGCGTATACTGTGCCCACTTGCCCAGTGCCCCCACTCATATCTGATGTAACAGTAGTGTAAATTTTAAAAAAAAAAACTTTTTTGACTTTGAAACATCAGTCTGCTTGTGTAATCTAATTGCAGCTGCCTGCCTGCCAGCGTGTGTGCCAGGCTGACAGCGTATACTGTGCCCACTTGCCCAGTGCCACCACTCATATCTGGTGTAACAGTAGTGTAAAATTAAAAAAAACAAAACTTTTTTTGACTGTGAAACATCAGTCTGCTTGTTTAATCTAATTGCAGTTGCCTGCCTGCCAGCGTGTGTTCCAGGCCCACTTGCCCAGTGCCACCACTCATATCTGGTGTAACAGTAGTGTAAATTAAAAAAACAAACACTTTTTTGACTGTGAAACATCAGTCTGCTAGTGTAATATAATTGCAGTTGCCTGCCTGTCAGCTTGTGTGCCAGGCCCACTTGCCCAGTGCCCCCGCTCATATCTGGTGTAACAGTAGTGTACATTTAAAAGAAAAAAAACTTTTTTGACTGTGAAACATCAGTCTGCTTGTGTAATCTAATTGCAGTTGCCTGCCAGCGTGTGTGCCAGGCTCACAGCGTATACTGTGCCCACTTGCCCAGTGCTACCACTCATATCTGGTGTAACAGTAGTGTAAATAAAAAAAAACAATTTTTTTGGACTGTGAAACATCAGTCTGCTTGTGTAATCTAATTGCAGTTGCCTGCCTGCCAGTGTGTGTGCCAGGCCCACTTGTCCAGTGCCCCCACACATATCTGGTGTAACAGTAGTGTAAATTTAAAAAAAAAAAACTTTTTTGACTGTGAAACATCAGTCTGCTTGTGTAATCTAATTGCAGTTGCCTGCCTGCCAGCATGTGTGCCAGGCTCACGGCGTATACTGTGCCCACTTGCCCAGTGCCCCCACTCATATCTGGTGTAACAGCAGTGTAAATTTAAAAAAAAGAATTCGGACTGTGAAACATCAGTCTGCTTGTGTAATCTAATTGCAGTTGCCTGCCTGCCATCGTGTGTGCCAGGCTCACAGCGAATACTGTGCCTACATTCCCAGTGCCACCACTCATATCTTTTGTAACAGTAGTGTAAATTTAAAAGAAAAAAAACTTTTTTGACTGTGAAACATCAGTCTGCTTGTGTAATCTAATTGCAGTTGCCTGCCAGCGTGTGTGCCAGGCTCACAGCGTATACTGTGCCCACTTGCCCAGTGCTACCACTCATATCTGGTGTAACAGTAGTGTAAATAAAAAAAACAATTTTTTTGGACTGTGAAACATCAGTCTGCTTGTGTAATCTAATTGCAGTTGCCTGCCTGCCAGTGTGTGTGCCAGGCCCACTTGTCCAGTGCCCCCACACATATCTGGTGTAACAGTAGTGTACATTTAAAAGAAAAAAAACTTTTTTGACTGTGAAACATCAGTCTGCTTGTGTAATCTAATTGCAGTTGCCTGCCAGCGTGTGTGCCAGGCTCACAGCGTATACTGTGCCCACTTGCCCAGTGCTACCACTCATATCTGGTGTAACAGTAGTGTAAATAAAAAAAAAACAATTTTTTTGGACTGTGAAACATCAGTCTGCTTGTGTAATCTAATTGCAGTTGCCTGCCTGCCAGTGTGTGTGCCAGGCCCACTTGTCCAGTGCCCCCACACATATCTGGTGTAACAGTAGTGTAAATTTAAAAAAAAAAAAACTTTTTTGACTGTGAAACATCAGTCTGCTTGTGTAATCTAATTGCAGTTGCCTGCCTGCCAGCATGTGTGCCAGGCTCACGGCGTATACTGTGCCCACTTGCCCAGTGCCCCCACTCATATCTGGTGTAACAGCAGTGTAAATTTAAAAAAAAGAATTCGGACTGTGAAACATCAGTCTGCTTGTGTAATCTAATTGCAGTTGCCTGCCTGCCATCGTGTGTGCCAGGCTCACAGCGAATACTGTGCCTACATTCCCAGTGCCACCACTCATATCTTTTGTAACAGTAGTGTAAATTTAAAAACAAAAAACTTTTTGGACTGTGAAACATCAGTCTGCTTTTTTGTGTCAGGCTCACAGCGTATACTGTGCCCACTTGCCCAGTGCCACCACTCATATCTTGTTTAATAGTAGTGTAAGTGTACATTTAAAAACAAAAAAACTTTTTGGACTGTGAAATATCAGTCTGCTTTTTTGTTTCAGGCTCACAGCTTATACTGGGCCCACTAGCCCAGTGTCACCACTCATATCTTGTTTAATAGTAGTGTAAGTGTACATTTAAAACAAAAAAAACTTTTTGGACTGTGAAACATTAGTCTGCTTTTTTGTGTCAGGCTCACAGCTTATACTGGTCCCACTTGCCCAGTGCCACCACTCATATCTTGTTTAATAGTAGTGTAAGTGTACATGTAAAAAAATAAAAACTTTTTGGACTGTGAAACATCAATCTGCTTTTTTGTGTCAGGCTCACAGCTTATACTGGGCCTACTTGCCCACCCAGTGGCACCACTCATATCTTGTTTAATACTAGTGTAAGTGTACATTTAAAAAAAATGACAGGCAGAGGCAGGCCACCCCGCAGGTGCCATCGTGGTCGTGGTGCTGTGATTCCCTTTGGCACTAGAATACTCAAAAAGTTCTGAGGAAATAGTTGACTTTATGACAGAGGACACCCAATCTTCTATAGCTTCCGCTCTGAACCTTGACGCACCATCCTCCTCCAGCTATTCTTCGGGCACCTCTCAAGTTACCACTCACCCGCCTGCCGCCACCACCAACACTGGCACCACAGCTGCTTCACTTGATCTGTCAGAGGAGTTTTTTACACATCAGTTGGAAGAAATGAGTGATGCGCAACCATCATTGAAAGAGGTTGTAGATAACAGTGATATGTCTCAGTCAGGCAGCATTACAGACATGGACTTATGGTGTGATGATGATGATGTTGTACCTGCTGCTGCTTCCTTTGTTGATTTGTCAGATACAAGTGAAGCGGTTGATGATGACGATGCGTCCGTGGATGTCACGTGGGTGCCTGCTAGAAGAGAAGAAGAACAGGGGGAAAGTACAGATGGGGAGACAGAGAGGAGGAGGAGGAGGAGGAGATGAGTTGGAAGCAGGGGAAGGTCATCACAAGGAGCTAGTGGCACAGTCAGACAGCATGCATCGGCACCCGGGGTCAGCCAGACAGCACGCCAATCAACACATGCTGTTTTCACCACTAGAATGCCCTCATCGCAGAGCTCAGCAGTGTGGCATTTTTTGTGTGTGTCTGCCTCTGACAACAGCGATGCCATTTGCAACCTGTGCAAAAAGAAACTGAGTCGTGGTAAGTCCAACACCCACCTAGGTACAACTGCTTTGCGACGGCACATGATCACACATCACAAACGCCTATGGGATCAACACATGAGTAGAAGCAGCACACAAACTCAAAGCTGCCATCCTCCTCCTGATCCAGCATCTTCAGCCACGTCAACCACTGCTGTCCTCCTTGCCCCCTCTCAACCATCCGCCACTCCGTCTCTCTTCCGGAGCAGTTCATGCTTATCTGCCCACAGCCAGGTGTCTGTCAAGGACATGTTTGAGTGTAAGAAGCCAATGTCACAAAGTCACCCCCTTTCCCAGCGTCTGACAGCTGGCTTGTCTGAACTGTTAGCCCGCCAGCTTTTACCATACAAGCTGGTGGAGGCTGAGGCGTTCAAAAAATTTGTAGCTATTGGGACACCGCAGTGGAAGGTACCCGGCCAAAATTTCTTTGCACAAAAGGCAATCCCCAACCTGTACTCGATTGTGCGAAAGGAAGTAATGGCATGTCTGGCACACAGTGTTGGGGCAAGGGTCCATATGACCACTTATAGCTGGTCTGCAAAGCATGGTCAGGGCAGGTATATCACCTACACTGCGTATTGGGTAAACCTGCTGACGGCTGCCAAGCATGGAATGCGTGGCTTTGCAGAGGAGGAGTTGGTGACACCACCACGACTTGCAGGCAGGCCTGCTGCCACCTCCTCTACTCCTCCTACTCCATCCTCTTCCATAACCTCCTTGGCTGAGTCCTCTTCTGCTGCTGCATCTTGCTCCACATCAACGGCACCCCCCCAGCCTGCAGGTACTATTCCACATCCCGGATACGGCAGTGTCATGCCGTCTTGGGGTTGACTTGCCTGAAAGTAGAGAGTCACACCGGACCAGCACTCCTGTCCGCCCTGAACGCACAGGTGGATCAGTGGCTGACTCCGCACCAACTGGAGATCGGCAAAGTGGTTTCTGACAACGGAAGTAATTTGGTGGTGGCACTGAAATTGAGCAAGTTGACACATGTGCCGTGCATGGCACATGTGTGTAATCTGATCGTACAATGGTTTGTGCATAAGTACCCAGGCTTACAGGACATCCTGAAGCAGGCCAGGAAGGTTTGTGGCCTGATGAGATGAGCTGCCTTGGGCTAAAAACGTTGCTGTATTTTATCTTTGAATGCCTGATGACTTGCATGACTTATCTGCCACCAACTAGGGTTCAAGCTGCAATGTTTTAGGGCACTGTCTGCCTGGGAAACAAACATCAATTTTTCTGGCCGCTGCTACAGCAGCGGCTGTAACAATACCTAATTTTTCAGGCATGTGTACATGCCAAATTTTTCTGGCTTCTGGTGCTGCACTGTGGCTTCAAAAACCAAATAAAAAAAAAGGCACTTAACAGGGATTAAACTGATAGGAATAGTACTACTTAACACACCACTCCTATCTGGTGGCACATTAGATTGCACGCACAGTGACCCAAATTTGAAGTAGGAGGACCTACCAAGCATCTTTTTCCATCTCCCGGTTCCTAAAATCCATGCCATATACAAGTCCCCTGATAGGGGACGTAACAGGGATTAAACTGATCAGAATAGTACTACTTAACACACCACTCATATCTGGTGGCACAGTAGATTGCATGCGCAGTGCCCCAAATTTGAAGTAGGAGGACCGATAAAGCATCTTTTTCCATCTCCCGGTTCCTAAAATCCATGCCATATACACGTCCCCTGATAGGGGACGTAACAGGGATTAAACTGATCAGAATAGTACTACTTAACACACCACTCCTATCTGGTGGCACAGTAGATTGCACGCGCAGTGCCCCAAATTTGAAGTAGGAGGACCGACCAAGCATCTTTTTCCATCTCCCAGTTCCTAAAATCCATGCCATATACACGTCCCCTGGCGCCGCAACTGCCTCTGGGAACGTTACCATGGGTCACAGATCGCACATTTTGTAATTCTCTGTCTGGGAAATGATCTATCTATCAAATCTATCTATTTATCTATCAAATCGATCTATCTATCTATCGTATCTATCAAATGTATATTGCATCTATTGATCTATCTATCTAATCTATGTATCTATCTATCTCTCAAATCTATCTATCTCGTGGCCGGACTGTTTTGTGACAGCCACTTGTGTTTTGGCCAAATGTCCGTCGGCCAAATGTCCATCTGCCAAATGTCTGTCAGCTAAAAGTCTGGCCACGATTGCATGCGCAGTGCCCCAAATTTGAAGTAGGAGGACCGACCAAGCATCTTTTTCCATCTCCCGGTTCCTAAAATCCATGCCATATACACGTACCCTGATAGGGGACGTAACAGGGATTAAACTGATCAGAATAGTACTACTTAACACACCACTCATATCTGGTGGCACAGTAGATTGCACACGCAGTGCCCCAAATTTGAAGTAGGAAGACCAACCAAGCAACTTTTTCCATCTCCTGGTTCCTAAAATCCATGCCATATACACGTCCCCTGGCGCCGCAACTGCCTCTGGGAAACTTACCATGGGTCACAGACTGCACGTCTTGTAATTCTCTGTCTGGAAAATTATCTATCTATCAAATCTATCTATTTATCTATCAAATCTATCTATCTATCTATCTATCTATCTATCTATCTATCTATCGCATCTATCAAATGTATATTGCATCTATTGATCTATCTATCTAATCTATGTATCTATCTATCAATCAAATCTATCTATCTCGTGGCCGGACTGTTTTGTGACAGCCACTTGTGTTTCAGCCAAATGTCCGTCGGCCAAATGTCCGTCTGCCAAATGTCCGTCTGCTAAAAGTCCGGCCACGATTGCACGCGCAGTGCCCCAAATTTGAAGTAGGAGGACCAACCAAGCATCTTTTTTCATCTCCCCGTTCCTAAAATCCATGCCATATTCACATCCCCTGGCGCTGCAACTGCCTCTGGGAACCTTACCATGGGTCCCAGCCCACACGTCTTGTAATTCTCTGTCTGGGAAATTATATATCTATCTAATCTATGTATCTATCTATCTATCTATCAAATCTATCTATCTCGTGGCCGGACTGTTATCTGACAGCCACTTGTGTTTCGGCCAAATGTCCGTCGGCCAAATGTCCATCGGCCAAATGTCCGTTGGCTAAAAGTCCGGCCACGATTGCACGTGCAGTGCCCCAAATTTGAAGCAGGAAGACCGACCAAGCATCTTTTTCCATCTCCCGGTTCCTAAAATCCATGCCATATACACGTCCCCTGATAGGGGATGGAACAGGGATTAAACTGATAAGAATAGTACTACTTAACACACCTTATAATAACACAGAGAGGAGTCTGAAGAAGAGGAGTCAGAGGAGGAAGGTGGCTTTGAGGAGGTGGAAGACCAAACACAGCAGGCGTCCCAGGGGGCTTGTTGTCCCCTTTCGGGGACACTTGGTGTTGTACGTGGCTGGGTGGAGGAAGAGACCTTCAATGACATCTGTGAGGACAAGGAACGGGACATGGCTAGCTTGGTATCCAACCTTGTGCAAATGGGGAGTTTGCGGTTGTGCAAATGGACTCTTAGAGAAAATTCTAAAGAAGCATTGAAGATTACTCAAGAATGATGAAATATTAGGTCCCGTTCTTCCATCCAGACCACAAGTAGTGTATAAAAAAAGCAAGAATTTAAAGACCATTCTAGCTCCTACTTATAGAGAAAAGAAATTTTTGAATAGTCAAAACCAACTTGATATAAAAGGTAATAGTATATTTGGCTTTTACCCTTGTTTAACTTGTAAGTCCTGTGAACATTCAAGCAAATGCAAGGAATTTAAATCAAATGTAACAGGAAAAATATGTAAGATAAAGGAACTCATTAGATGCTCAGATAGCAATATTATCTACATTATCCAATGCAAATGTGGGTTGCAGTATACAGGCGAGACCTCTAGACCACTGCGTACTCGTATTAGGGAACATATGTTTACACATAAAAGAAATAAGGAGCTTCCCATTGCAAAACATTTTGGTAAATGCAATAATGGGAATCTGGATAATTTTTCCTTTCTAGAAATAGAGAAGGTAAAAAAGAAATGGAGAGGGGGTAATATACATAATGATTTATTAAAAAGAGAAAGTAAGTGGATCTTTGATCTGAAAACTTTACATCCTTTAGGCCTTAATGTCGATTTCGACATTGGATGCTCTCTAAATGATTGACATCTACTTTCCAATGAATCTTTGCAATGGTCATCTCCTGATCCTTTTGAGTTATGTCATATGTATTTGTACTTTTATATACTTTTATATATTTTTATATATATATATATATATATTTTTTTTTAATATATATTTTTTATATATTTTTTATATATTGTCCTATATATTTTTTTATATATATATTTTTTTATATACATTTTTAATTATGTTAAACATATTTTGAATGCACTAGGTCTGCATAGTATATAACGCCTTTTGTGTGTTCCGGTGATTTTTGGTGTAAACTATATATGACCCAAGTTGCACTTTTAAATATATGTCTTGACAGTAACTCTTTTTTTGAGTAAAAATGTAAAATGATATATCAAAATTTTGAGTTAAACAATGTTCGATAATTGTCTTTGATTATACACGCCCAATAGCAAACCTCAACCAATAGCCTAATTCTAACGGCTATATATAGTACAATCCAAAACAATGTCGGGAGCTTGAAAAAGACCCTGTTTACGGGTTGAAATGCGTTGCTCTGCTTTGTCTTTTGTCCCTCTTCGGTCTCCATAGGTGCAGCTTTAAATTTACCTGTACGCAAAGGTGTACGCAAAGGTGTTTTTCGATTGAACCTCGCTGGTCGAGTTTTCCGCTTTTCCCGCTGCCTGGAGAAATACGCCACTGAGAGGAAATCACAGGATCGAATCACCGACCTCCGGTGTAAGTATAAGTGATAACCTTATGCTGTTGCCTTGTTTGCCGTTTTATCGGTCTTTCGTCTCGTTCCAGCTCCAACTGAAGTTTGAATTGCTTCATCAATCTGGGCGTATGTAAAGACCGTCACATCGAATCTCTTCAGGAAATCACTTTTACATTCCATCATCGTTCTTTATATTGTTACATCTACATTGTATCTTTGAAACATTGTTGCTGTTTGTATACTACACTGTATCTATGCGTCTGATCAACCCAATTGCATATTTACTTTTCACTTTCTTTTTTATTATATTATATTAAACAATTTTTTACATTTTATTGTTGATATCACTTCTTTGGTTTTTTTGGTTTGCACTCAATATTATCACCTGCACACACATATTTGGCGTTATTTTTATTCATTTTTTCTATTTTAAGCTGCATAGCGCCTGTGTTGTTTTGAATTCTATGGTCTCCTTTTGGATTCCATATTATTCTCCTTTTTTCACATAGCTTGGTATCCACCCTTGTGCAAATGGGGAGTTTGCGGTTGTGCAAATGGACTGTTTGCGGTTGTTTGCGGTGCGCTAAACGGGGAGTTTGGTCTGTCACTGTGAAGCGGGCGTAACCCTTACACTACCTGATCGATACAACATCATACCTGATGTTTTAAAGCACGTTATTCCAAACAATTTAGGAATGTTAGGTGATTTATGCCCTTTATGGATTAAAACCAGACTCTGCATCAACTATGTAATTTTCCGTGGGAGTTTTGCCATGGATCCCCCTCCGGCATGCCACAGTCCAGGTGTTAGTACCCTTGAAACAACTTTTCCATCACTATTGTGGCCAGAAAGAGTCCCTGTGGGTTTTAAAATTCGCCTGCCTATTGAAGTCAATGGCGGTTCGCCCGTTCGCGAACAGTTGCGGATGTTCCCGTTTGCGGTTCGCGAACGGAAAATTTTAAGTTCGCGACATCACTATTTATAAATATATCTATCTGTTATTTTTTATTAAATGTTAACAATTTTATACTTTAATTTTATATTTTATATAATTAATTTTAAATAAATGTCCTTAGCCTTCTCTTAGGCGCTCCTTGGATTTTTATATGTTCTATCACACTTCTGTGAGAGGTTGACTCCTGTTCCCAAGTCTCCTTAATTATGTCTAGCAACCCTCTGGGGTGTTTTCTATATAAGATTTCAAAGGGCGAAAACCCAGTAGAAGCTTAAGGGACCTCTCTGATAGAAAACATTAAATAAGGCAAAAGGAAGTCCCAGTTTTTACCATCTTTATCAATTACTTTTTTGAACATAGCCTTTAGTGTTTTATTGAAACGTTCTACCAGACTATCAGTTTGCAGGTGATATACTGATGTTCTCAGATGCTTAATATGAAGGAGATTACACAACTCTATTGTAATTATTGACATAAATGGAGTGCATTGGTCTGTTAATATTTCTTTGGGAATCCCAACCCGGCTGAACATTAACATTAACTCCTTAGCAATTGCTTTTGCTGAAGGAGTACACATGGGTATTGTCTCAGGGTAACGGGTAGCATAGTCTACTACTATCAATATGTACTGGTGTCCCCTTGCATACTTTACAAGAGGACCCACAAAATCCATACCAATGCGTTCAAATGGGACCTCAATTATGGGTAAGGGCACCAAGGGGCTACGGTATGCTGTAAGAGGCACAGTTAATTGGCATTTAGGACAAGAAAAACAATCATTTGTGATAGACGCCATTACACCTGGCCAATAAAACCTCCTAAGAATTCTCTCTCTTGTTTTTTCAGTCCCCAAGTGTCCCCCAAGTATGTGGTTATGTGCCAGGTTTAATACAGTGTGTCGATATGCCTGGGGTATTAATAGCTGTTTGTCAGACTCTTTTTTCCCCAACTCTGTACAACAAATCATTTTCCACTTCAAAATATCGATAGGTGAGGGCTTTATCAGGATTAACAAGGGTACCATTTCTTATGGAGATATGGTTTCTAGCCACAGCTAAAGTTGGATCCTCCCATTTTGCAGCCCTAAAGTTACTTGGGCTATCCTCTAGGTCAGTTATTTCTACATTAAGTTCAGATATATTAGATTGACCTGTATTATCCTGTTCAGTGTTACCTCCAACTAGGGTTTCTATAGGGATTGACTTTTTCTCTCTAGCAGCAGTTATTTTTTATAAGTCCTCCCATAATAAATCCGAAAAGGGAAAATCACAAACAGCGCCCTCTACTGAATCTGGTAAACTTTTCTTAGCAGCATCCCATAGATTCAAAAAATGGGGGAAATCTATGCCTATTATCATTTTATGGACTAATTTATCTACTAAACCAACTCTATGATGTATAGGGCCATTTTGTGTCTCAATAAGTACTTCAGCAGTTGGATACTTGTGTATGTCCCCATAGATACAGGCAATATCTAGGTTCTGGTGATTATGAATAGGAGTATTTCTAAACAGACCCTTGTCCATGTTACCAGAGTCCAGCAAAGCTTTAATTTAATTTCCTTCCACCCTTACAGTGCACCAAGGGGGGGCATTTAGGCAATCATATTTGGTAACTGCATTTATCGAACTAGAGTACAATGAATAATTGTACATTCCATAGCAACATTATTCTCAGGGCAGTCCTTTGCAAAATGTCCATACATTGAAAACATTTAATATTAGCATTAGACAGCATATTTAAGGCTATTGTGGACTCTTCCTGCCTCACATTACAGCCCCTTGCTGTAATGTCCCTAGGGTTGTATAAACCCATCTGTTCCTCCCAAGACCCCCTTTTCCCTGGAACAGTCTTACCCAATTTACTGGGACTCTGGATCTTCAGGGTTCTAGGTCTTTCTAGGTTGGGGATTTGTAGAAACTCTCCTGCAGCCAAAAAGCGTTCCACCAGGGCAACTAGACCATCAGCAGTTTTAGGTTCACTCTGGCTGACCCATCACTGTAGGGAAACAGGCAATCCTCACAGGAACTGGTCCATCATAAGTTGTTCCACAATGTGACTAGCTGAGTTGACCTCTGGCTGTAGCCATTTCCTGGCAAGATGTATCAAGTCAAACATCTGTGACCACACAGCTTTGTCTTGATTATGAGTCCAGGAGTGAAATTGCTGGGCCCTCACTGCTGTCGCTTTTTGTAGTCACTGGCCTGCTCAGGCTCCACATCATAATATGCCTTCTGAGGTTCTCCACTCAGAAATGGCTCAAGGAGGATTGCCCATTCAGACGCAGACCACTCTTCTCTTTCGGCTGTCCTTACAAAACTGCTGGGTGGAGCACTGACCTGCCCTACTCTCCAAATGCTCCACCCCAGGGACCCAGAAATAACTGACATATTTTTTTTATTTGGTAAACAAACACAACTATCCTCCCTGGGGTTGTCAGACTATACTCTGCACTGCAGGACTTCTGGGGTAATATAGACACCTTCTAATACTACGCCTTGGGTTCTGTCACAATATATATACAGTATATATATATCTGTATATATCTATACTAGATATATAGGTATATATATGTATTTTGCATGAACAGTGTCATATATATATCTATATAAGTATCTAATTATAAAAAGTACACTAATTTCTATATGAAGAACATAGGAATGCAAAATCTGCGTTTTCTGCATGGTGTTTTGCTATTTAAATTTTAACGCGGTAAGGTTAGTGCACATGAAAACTATAAAATATTTTTTTAAAAATTAGTAGAAATTATTAAAAATGATTAAACATACTGCAAAATATTCTAAATAATCCAAAGAATGTATCTATATTTTTTACAGTATCTTTCACAATTTAATTACCAACATGATACAAGATCTTGAATTTTCAGTCAGCCTATTTGGAAATATATTCTTTTAGAAATTTAAATATTATTTTTTGAGAATGGCTTTCCTTTAAATGTAGGCATGTAGTAAACAGATATTTGTGCGAAACTTATATGTAAATATCTTATTAATCATCCAGTTCACACTTACAAACAGACATAATGACTGATACACCTCCTAATACACAATTATATCTGCATACATTAAAATAAATTAATAATAATTGCATCTCTGGTTCATATGATATTTACTTTTGAGTGACAGAATACCTTTAATTTGAATGTTCATTTTCAATACATAAGTAGTTTTTTTTCAATATGTATCTAATTGCCTATATTATCATAGCCACAGAATTATAGATATACACAGTTCATATGAACCATTAAAAACAACATGAACTGTGTTTGAGCCTAGGCATACATTAGTTTAAGATAGACTAAAATGCTAGGCAAATTGGATACTTTACCCTTGGCAGATTCTAATGAAGATTTAGATATTTTCCTTTTTTGTAAAAAATTTTTTTTAACGATTAGACTTTCTGCCCGTACTTTTCTTATAATTGGAAGTTTAACTTACTTCAGTATAATAAGTTGTGAGCTAACAGTCAAGAGCACATCAGTCTCAGATGGAATGAAAAACCTTTGTAAAAGAAGTCTGCGTGTATTCTCACTGGGAACATTATTTCCTGCCAGTCTGAATGAAGACTTTGATACGTACAACTCATAAATCAATGTCTGATACAGCCTGCAGTATAATTGGACGTTTGATATATTCAGATGGATTTTATGTATGATAATACTTTTTTTACGCTTAGTGTTCTAGGATTATTTGCATTATATCTCTTCATATATTAAGGTGCATTTTGTAGAGGATATTTATTTATTTATGTTGGGTTTCTCTGAATATTACGTTGTATTATCTATGATATATAATACTATTAAAAGGACACTCGCCTAGATTACGAGTTTTGCGCTAAACAGGGTGCGAATTGAATGCAAAAAAAGTTGCGTTATTTCACTCTCCATATTGCTGCCATTACGAGTTACTGAAAAGCCTCCTTGTGCTGTGCGATATGGTGCATTAGGCTCCATACCGCACAAAATCTAAGGGCTGATTTGACGTGCTCGTGCACGCTTTCCCCTATAGACATCAATGGGGAGAGATTGTTTGAAAAAAACTAACACCTGAAGTGCGGAACTAAATTTTTTTTTTTTTAGAATTTCATTTATTATTTTTTGCAAGCTTAATGTTTTTTATTTTTCGTAATTTAGTGTTTATTATTTTTTATAATTTTAGATTTTTAATTTTTTTTTCGTAGTTAGGTTTTTTAAAATTTGTAATTTAGATTTTTAATTAGTAGTATTTTTTTATTTTATTAGAATAGTTATGTTAGGTTCATTTATAGTTTAATGTTAGGTTTATTTTTATTTCACAGGTAAGTTTTTATTTATTTAAATATACAGTAGTTATATTGTAATTTTAATTTAAAGTTAGGGGGTGTTACGTTTAGGGGTTAATAGTTTAATTTAGTGTTTTGCGATGTGGGGGGCCGGTGGTCTAGGGGTTAATAGGTTTAGTTTAGTAGTAGTGATGTGAGGGGCTGGAGGTTTAGAGGTTAATACTTTATTATAGTGTTGGCGATGTGGGGTTTAGGGGTTAATAGGTTTATTTAAGTGTTGGAGATGTCGGGGAGCAGCGGATTATGGGTTAATAACTTTTATTAGTTTCAGCGATGTCGGGCAGCGGCAGTTTAGGGGTTAATATATTAAAATAGTTTGGGCGATGTGGGTGGCAGATTAGGGTTTCATAACTTTATTTAATAGTTGTGATGGGGGTGGGCGGCAGATTAGGGATTAATAGGTTTAATAGGTTTAATATAGTGTTTGCGATGCGGGAGGGTGGCGGTTTAGGGGTTAAAAGGTAGTATATGGGTGTTAGTGTACTTTGTAACATTTTAGTTAGTAGTTTGTGAAACATTTTTGTTACACAAAATCCATAACTACTGCTCTCAGATGGCGGTATGGCTCGTGTCGGTATAGGCTGGAACGCAAGCTTTTTAGCCTGAACGCACAACCTGTAATACGGGCGCTATGGAAATTTCACACAAAAACGTCATTTTTTGTGTGCGGAATGGACGTTGCGTTACAGGCTAAAATGCTTGTGGTATAGCTATACCAACACGACTCGTAATATGTGTTACCTGCCATTCCAGCGTAATGACCAATATTTCAGCGTTAAAAGCCATACCGCACAGTAACCCAAAACTCGTAATCTAGCCGACTATTAACAAAATAAAATGTACCAATTACACAGTATTCCTTAATTCTGTCTATGAGCAACACACTAAATGCTTAATGACTCAACAGACATTAATAGTCATATTGCCTGAATGATACAATAAGCAACAATCCTATTGTTTTATAATTATATAGACATTGTTAGTCCTATTCTGGAGAATACTTTTAAATTTTATAAATTATTTTTTATTTCGCTGAGTTTTTACATATTGTGACTGGTCACATTTAAATGCCCATATTTCTTTACCACGATATGGAGAGTCCACAACGTCATTCAATTACTAGTGGGAATATCACTCCTGGCCAGCAGGAGGAGGCAAAGTGCACCACAGCAAAGCTGTTAAGTTGCACTTCCCTATCCATAATCTCCAGTCATTCTCTTTGCCTCTGTCAATGGAGGATTTGAAGTTTGGTGTCTGAAGAAATTAATTCCTTTTTTGGGTACTTTTCCCTGCAAGCAAGGATTTGGGTTTAGCTGAGTCCATGTCAATCTCTTCAGTAGAGTAGTGGTGGCTTTTAAGCAGTTAGGAAGTTGTGAGGTAGTCCTTGCTTTGTTTCCTAACACATTGCTGCCCATGGTACAGAAAACCAGAGTTGGTTACTTTGTTTTTTCTTTTTCTACAGGTCTCTATAAGGAGTATGTGTCCTTTCACGCCTTGTGAGCTTTCTTTTTACAGTACAGCTAGACTGCATGTAAGTGCTTTTGTCTTCTAGGTCTTGGAGACTTGCACTTCAGAAGAATATGTCATATGCAGTAGATGGGGGCATTTTTAAAATCCTTTATACAGAATTTTCTTTGGCAGTGGGCAGGCACATTATTTATGTTGAGACTAGGGGTTAATCTTCACTTTGGGACGTTTTTCCTCTTTGGGCTAATTTTGTTGAAATACTTTCAGCTAGATTATGAGTCTTGCGTTAGCCTTAAAAAGCAGCATTGAGGGGTCCCAATGCTGCTTTTTAACACCCGCTGGTATTACGAGTCAGACAGGAGAGGGTCTACTGCTCACTTTTTTTCTGCGATTTTAGCTTAACCCAAACTTATCCCCTTACGTCAATTGTGTATCCTATCTTTTTAATGGAATTTGCCTAACTCCGGTATTACGATCGCCTGAAAAAGTGAGCGGTAGACCCTCTCCTGTCCAGACTCCTACCGCATATAAAAGTCAGTAGTTAAGAGTTTTATGGGCTAACGCCGTAACATAAAGCTCTTAACTAAAGTGCTACACTAACACCCATAAACTACCTATTAACCCATAAACCGAGCCCGCCCCCACATAGCAAACACTATAATAAAATTATTTAACCCCTAATCTGCCGACCGAACATCTCCGCCACTTTAATAAATGTATTAACCCCTAAACCGCCGCACTCCCGCCTTGAAAACACTAGTTACATTTTATTAATCCCTAATCTGCCATCCCTAACATCGCTGACACCTACCTACATTTATTAACCCCTAATCTGCCACCCCCAACATCACGGCTACTATATTAAATGTATTAACCCCTAAATCTAAATCTAACCCTAACCCCCCCTAACTTAAATATAATTTAAATAAAATGAAATGAAATTACTATAATTAAATAAATTAATCCTATTTAAAACTAAATACTTACCTATAAAATAAACCCTAAGATAGCTACAATATAAATAATAATTACATTGTAGCCATCTTAGGGTTTATTTTTATTTTACAGTCAACTTTGTATTTATTTTAACTAGGTACAATAGTTATTAAATAGTTATTAACTATTTAATAACTACCTAGCTAAAATAAGTACAAAAGTACCTGTAAAATAAACCCTAACCTAAGTTACAAGTACACCTAACACTACACTATAATTAAACTAATTACCTAAACTACCTACAATTAATTACAATTAAATTAAATAAACTAAATTACGGAAACAAAAAAACACTAAATTACAGAAAATAAAAAAAGAATTACAAGAATTTTAAACTAATTACACCTAATCTAATCCCCCTAATAAAATAAAAAGCCCCCTAAAATAATACAATTCCCTACTTTATACTAAATTACAAATAGTCCTTAAAAGGGCCTTTTGCGGGGCATTGCCCCAAAGTAATCAGCTCTTTCACCTGAAAAAAGTAATACAATATACAAAATACAATACCCCCAACATTAAAACCCACCACCCACACACCCAACCCTACTCTAAAATCCACTCAATCCCCCCTTAAAAAAACCTAACACTACCCCCTTGAAGATCACCCTACCTTGAGACGTCTTCACCCAGCCGGGCACAAGTGGTCCCCCAGAGGGTCCAAAGTCTTCATCCTATCTGGCCAGAAGAGGACATCCAGACCTGCAGAAGGCTTCATCCAGGCGGCATCTTCTATCTTCATCCTTCCGGTGCGGAGCGGGTCCATCTTCAAGACATCCGACACGGAGCATCCTCTTCATCGTCTGAATGACTGGTCCTTTAAGTGATGTCATCCAAGATGGCGTCCCTTGCATTCCGATTGGCTGATAGAATCCTATCAGCCAATCGGAATTAAGGTAGGAAAAATCCTATTGGCAGATGCAATCAGCCAATATGATTGAAGTTCAATCCGATTGGCTGATCCAATCAGGTTAACCCTTAAATGGGGGGTGCCAGAGTTGGATCTGATGGCGTCTCGGCAGAACGCCAAGCTTCAAGGTACGGTTCAAGGTCAAGAGATCCATAGGCCACTCTGATAGATGCTTTGGCGGTTCTTTGGGATTTCGGTCTAGTATACCTGTTTCCTCCGTTTACGCTCCTTCCACGAGTTATTGCTTGTATCAAACAAGAGAGAGCATCAGTAATTCTAATAGATCCTGCATGGTCTTGCAGGATCTGGTATGCAGACCTAGTGAAAGATGTCTTCTTGGCCACCTTAGAAGTTGCCTCTGAGAAAGTACCTTTTAACTCAGGGTCCATTCCTCCATCCAAATCTCATTTCTTTGAAGCTGACTGCTTGGAGATTGAACACTTAGTTCTGTCTAAGCGTGTATTTTTTGAGACGGTTATTGAGACCATGCTCCAGGCTCGCAAGCCTGTCACTCGTAAAATTTACCATAAGGTATGGCGTACATACCTTTATTGGTGTGAATCTAAGGGCTACAATTGGAGTAGGGTCAGAATTCCTAGAATTTTGTCTTTTCTCCAGGAAGGTTTGGTGAAAGGGTTTTCAGTAAGTTCTCTGAAATATCAGATTTCTCCTTTTGTTACACAAGCGTCTGGCGGATGTGTCAGATGTTCAATCTTATTGTCAAACCTTTTGCTCTTCCTTGGAGCCTTAATCTTGTTCTTAAAGTTTTGCAGCAGGCTCTGTTTGAGCCAATGCATTCCATAGATATTAAGTTGCTAACTTGGAAGGTTTTGTTTTTTATTGCTATCTCTTCTGCTCTGAGAGTTTTGGAACTCTCGGCTTTGCAGTTTGATTCGCCTTACCTTATCTTTCATGTGGATAAAGCAGTTCTTCGTACTAAATTGGGGTTTCTTCCTAAAGTTTTTTTGGATAGAAATATTAATCAGGAAATTGTTGTTCCTTCTCTCTGTCCCAATCCTTCTTCTCATAAAGAACATCTGTTGCACAACTTGGATGTTGTGCGTGCTCTAAAATTCTACCTACAGGCGACTAAGGATTTTCGTCAGTCTTCTGCCCTGTTTGTTTGTTTGTCAGGAAACGTAAGGGTCAGAAGGCTACTTCTACTTCTCTTTCCCTCTGGTTGAGAAGCATGATTAATTTTGCTTATGAGACTGCTGGACAGCAGCCTCCTGAGAGAATTACAGCTCATTCCACTAGGGCTGGCTGTTTCCTCTTCTTGGATTTTAAAGATGAAGCATCTGTGGAACAGCTTTGCAAGGCTGCAACTTGGTCCTCTCTGCATACTTTTTCCAAATTTTCTAAATTTGATACTTGTGCTTCGGCTGAGGCCTCTTTTGGGAGAAAGGTTCTTCAAGCGGTGGTGCCTTCTGTTTAGGTCTGCCTGTCTTGTTCTCCCTCCCTGTTCATTCTGTGTCCTCTAGTTTGGGTATTGGTTCACACTAGTAATATAATGACATCATGGACTCTCCATATCTTAGGAAAGAAAACAAAATTTATGCTTACCTGATAAATGTATTTCTTTCCGGATATGGAGAGTCTACGACCCTAGCCTTTATTAAGACAGTTATTTTTTACTAAACCTCAGGCACCTATACACTTTTGTGTTATTCTTTTTCCATTTCCCTTTGGTTGAATGACTGGGGATTATGGGTAGGGGAGTGACACTTAACATCGTTGCTGTGGTGCTCTTTGCCTCCTCCTGCTGGCCAGGAGTGATATTCCCACTAATAATTAAATTACATCGTGGACTCTCCATATCCGGAAAGAAAGAAATTTATCAGGTAAGCATAAATTTTGTTATTTGTAATAAATGTATTTCATTTTCATACATTAACAATTTGTTATATAATTACTAACAATTATTCCATTTTATTTCCCTTTTTAGCTGTGAGCGCTGTTATATTACACTTTTTTTTCTTTTTTACTTATAGAAATTGAAGATTTTATTCAGAAAACACCGGGATCATTGATGACAGTAATTTCCAGCTTTGTTAAAATCCAATAAAAAGCTCATGATGTCCTTTAAGACCTCATCCTCTTTTAAAGGGATACTAAGCCCACATTTTTCTTTCATGATTCAGATAGAGCATGCAATGTTAATCAACTTTCTATTTTACTCATATTATCATTTTTGTATGTTCTCTTGCTACCTTTATTTGAAAAGCAGGAATGTAAAGCTTAGGAGCCAGCCCATTTTAAGGGGAAACCTTGCATTCAAGCTTTAGTGTGGGGCGGGGATTGCATGAAGAACGATCACATGGAATAGGATTGGGTGGAAGACAGAAGATGCATAATGGGAGAAGACAGAAGATGGAAGGAGAGGACCTCCGCCATTAAGATGAAGAGGACCGCCCCGGAGGACCATCGCCATGAAGAAAGAAGAGGAGCACCGTCATTGCTGATCACATATGAGCCCCATATTTTTTAGGATAGGTTTTTTTTATTTTATGGGGAAAAGAGCTATATTTCCATTAGAGAAATACCCTATCAATGCACTTCTAAGGGCAGTGCTCAACATAAAGCCCTTTTCAAGGCAAAACATTTTTCAAATAGTTTTTTTTTTTTTAATAGGGCTGTTTATGAGCAAGAGATCTATATTCACTATAGGGCACTGCACTACCAAATGCCATTCTAAGGGCACTGCCCAACAGGGCAAACTTTTTTCGGATAATTTTTTTTTTGTTAAATAGGGCTGTTTATGAGCAAAAGATCTATATTCACTATAGGGCACTTCACTACCAAATGCCCTTCTAAGGGCAATGCCTACCAAAAGCCCTTATCAGGGCAATTGTTTCAGTAGGTATTTTTAAGGTAGACTTTTTACTTGGGGTGGAGGTTACCTTGGGTTTGAATAGGGATTTTTGTAAAAGTAAAAGAGCTTATGCCATTTTCAGGGTAATTGTTAGAGTAGGTTTTAGTGTTAATAAACGCTTTTTTTATTTTGGGTTGGGCTTTTTTTTACGTGGACTTTAGTTTTGTTATATGCTTAACGGGGGTTCTCTTTTCAGTGCAATTGTTAATAAAGGTTTTAGTTTTAGTATACGTTGTAGTTTTGTGAAAGGCATAACTGGCATTTTTATTTTTGGTAGTACTTTTTTGGTAATGTGTTTTACTATTTTGTGTAGTTTTAGTGTTAATTTTTTTTTGTAACTTAGGGGGTGTTAGGTTAGAGTTCTTGGGGGGTTTAGCTGTTAGTCAAATGGTATAGGACTAGTTTGCATTGGGGAGTTGTGGAATTTTAGGGGTTACATAGAAACATACGCCTAGATTACGAGTTTTGTCGGTAAAGACCTGCGGGGCTAACAAGCCTTTTTTTTCCAGCGCTCACTTAAGCCAACGCTGGTATTACAAGTTTTCTGAATGGCTGCGTTAGCCTCAGAAAAGTGAGCAAATTTAGCTCCACTTCTCACTGTAATACCAGCGTTGCTTAAGTCAGCGGTAAGCTGGCTAAAACGTGCTCGTGCACGATTTCCCCATAGGAAACAATGGGGCTGAGCTGGCTGGAAAAAACCTAACACCTGCAAAAAAGCAGCGTCCAGCTGCTAACGCAGCCCCATTGTTTCCTATGAGTAAATAAAAGTTATGTCTGCACCTAACACTCTAACATGAACCCCGAGTCTAAACACCCCTAATCTTACACTTATTAACCCCTAATCTACATTAGATTATATTATTAACTCCTAATCTGAAACTCCGGACACCGCCGCCACCTACATTATCCCTATGAACCCCTAATCTACTGCCCCCAACATCGCCAAACCCTACATTATATTTATTAACCCCTATTCTGCCGCCCCCAGCGTCGCCGCCACATAACTACACTTATTAACCCCTAATCTGCCGACCGGACATCGCCGCCACTTTAATAAATGCATTAACCCCTAAACCGCCGCACTCCCGCCTTGCAAACACGATAGTAAATTTTATTAATCCCTAATCTGCCCCCCCCAATGTCGCCGCCACCTACCTACAATTATTAACCCCTAATCTCCCACCTACAATGTCGCCGCTACTATAATAAAGTTATGAACCCTAACCCTAACACCCCCTAAGTTAAATATAATTTAAATAAATCTAAATAAAATTACTATCATTAAATAAATTAATCCTATTTAAAACTAAATACTTACCTATAAAATAAACCATAAGATAGCTACAATATAATTTAATAATTACATTGTAGCTATTTTAGGATTTATATTTATTTTACAGGCAACTTTGTATTTATTTTAACTAGGTACAATAGCTATTAAATAGTTAATAACTATTTAATAGCTACCTAGTTAAAATAATTACAAAATTACCTGTAAAATAAATCCTAACCTAAGTTACAAATACACCTAACACTACACTATCAATAAATTAATTAAATAAATTAACTACAATTATCTTACATTGATTATACTAGACTGTCCCTTTAACTCTTGTATTTTTCTTGTTTTTGGAAACTGGATACTTTTATTGTTGAGCCAGTTTTCTATCAGTTTTCTAATGAATTTTAGAGACATGTGTTGTGTTGGTCCCATCTAAATGTTTTTACAAACAAAAGCTTTACAGTACTATATAATAGCTGCCAACAGTAAGGTTTTTTATTTATTTCTTTTTACAAAGGATTCATTTCTGTGAATGTGTTACACCCAGAGCTGTAGCTTGCCCTATACATAAATTTAATTCTGAATTGTATGGGAAATTGTGTAGAATTTAAAGTTAAGAAATTACAGTTTAATTAAGCTTTGTTTTGGGTAACAAAGTTAAAAATTTGCATTTCCTATGTTTGGAGCAGATCCTGGAACCAAAACTACAGTTGAAATTAGCATTTAGAAGTTCTATAGAATCTTCCTGTACTTAAAATATTTTTATAATTTTTCCTCAATTTGGGAAAATATCAGTAAAAAGGATTCCTTGCTTTGCTTTGTTCATTTATTTTATTTAGGTTAGTATTATTGATGGTTCACACCTTTTAAAAGAGAACAATATTTAATTTTTTAATTTTGTTCTGCTTAATTTCTGTTTAGTCTGGTGTTTCATTGCCCTATAGAGATTATAATTCCTTGCATTTGGGGCAGTTAAAATAGTCTGGCAAACTATGCTGTGAGAGACACACAATAGTCTGTTCCCCAGATTTAAAATAAAGAATAATGAGCAGTGGTTAGAAAAACTAAATTTAACTATATTACCACCTCTGCTGGAATGCTGACCTGCTTATAAACAGATCTAATTACTACCCTTTCTACATGGCTTAACTGCTATGTCCTTTGTTGTGTAAAATTAGCATCTCAATGGTATCTTGTACATCCTGTGTTAACATTTAAAAAACAAACAAAACAAAAAAACTACTATGCTGTGAGAGACACACTATTCTAGTATATATATATATATATATAAATATTTTTTTTTATTATTATTTTTGTTCTAACGGCTATCTGTTAAAAATGTCTGGAAAAAACTATATTTCACAGGAAATCTGTGATTATTTTAACAATTACATTCATAAATATAATGGTCCATTCCTCATCCCACAAGCTAAAAACAACAAGTGTGAAAGTGTTTTAGATATACTAACACAGGTATTAACTCTTAAAAAGATGAATAAAAATAAAAGAAAATGTATGATAGCGCAGGCAGTGATTTCAACTATAAAGAGATTAACGGACATTATTGGAGAACTTACAGAGTAAAATAAAGACCTTAAATTAAAGTTAGATAACACACAGACTGACAGAGATTGTATTAAGCTTTCTGCTTTAACTAACACCATACAGATCAGTAAATTACAACGCAAATTAAAATTAACAGAACACATCAGTAACGAATACTCAAACAAAATTACTGAGTTACAGATGAAAATTGAACAAAAAGAAAAAATAATTAGTGATATTTCTGGGAACAATGCAGATAGTGATAACTTACTGCCACAAAGGAAAGAGCCAAAACAATTAGTAAAACAAGATAAAATGCAAATGGGCCCCACTAAAAACCCAAGTTCTGTTCCAATTGCCCCTGTCATAATTTCTGAGAATTTTAACAACCTGAAAGTTCCTACAGGTTTTTCAAATCAGACTAGGCCAATGACTGTAGCAGATAAAGACATTTTTAAGAAATGGTGGGGCACAATCCCCACAAACAGCTTTAATAACTTTTCACATTGGTTTCACAAGGGAACTGAAAAAGCCATAAAATTAGGTATGAGCATGCCGGAATGGACCGAATTGCTTCAAGATGCCATGGGCCCCTATGCCAACAGGTTATTAGGATTTAATTCAAGTATATGTGATCAGGCTGGCAAGATAGCTAAAACCTTTTTCAATTTTACTAGTCTAGAGAAAGAGATTAGTGAAATTACCATGAGACCACTAGATGGGCCATTTGAAGTAGCAAAAAGAGTTTTATTTTGGTGTGTGCTGCGCCAGCCACTGACCCAAATGGTCTGGGGGTCACCAGCTCACATACAGAGGGTACTTGAAGCTCTCCCCAGAAAATGTCAGGAGTTTGTAAAGCTGTATGATCCAAACTCCACAAACCTACATATGGTGCTCACTAGAGCTGAGAAGTGGAATTATCACCCAAACACCATTAAGGCAAATTCTGCAGTGAAGCAGTCAATGGAGAATAATCTGAATATTCACAGGCAGGAATCAGAGAGGGGTAATAGAAGGAATGTTTGTGGATATCAGAATAGTAGAGCATCAAATACAGAAAACTGGAGAGACAGGAATTTAAATGGCGATATTAACAGAGGAGAAAATTGGAGGCTGAGGTCAAATGAGAAAAACAATAAGGCCAACTTAAGTTATTGGGAACTCAAACAAAAAAACAGGAGAATGAGAGATCAAATTGGGTTTCTAAAGAAGCAACTGACAGAGCTGGAGGGCTCAAATTAAATCATTCATTTTTTGTTTATAAGCATTTTGTTTGCAGTACATTTGTATTGTGTAATGTGTACTTTAGTTTTAAGTTCAATTAATAATTTTAAGTGTTTTTCATTATTAAGTTTTAAATGCCAATATTAAGAATGTATAGTTAATTGATGCATTCTCCTTCTAAAAAAAACAATAACAGATACCTCCATTGTGATTAGTTTTGGGAGGCCACATGCAATACCATTTCTATGTAAACTGTCTGAAGTCTTATCTTACAGGAAGAAAACCAATGAAGATAGAAGGCTTCTCACCTTTCCTTCCAGTTTTTCCCCAATAACACATATTATAGATTGTTGTTTTTCAGGTGTCTTCAGGACTGATCTTACCATGAAGCTATGATGGTGGCGTTGGACAAATTAAATAAGTATAATGTATCACAATGGAGATGTAAAATGGTGCATTAGGCCAAAATAATTATATATATTTAATTATATATATTTAAGACCATTGTATAAATGTTGCTAATGGGGTTTAGCATAGGATTTTGTGTTTCTATGTATAATTTTAAATTAATTTTTTCTAATGAATTGTATAAAGTTAGATTAGGAATTGACAGTCCTAGGAAAGTACAGAAGAGCTCATATCACCGAGGGAATGATTCCGAAGGGATGGTGGGAGAATTTCTCCTGTAAGGTTTTCGCTCCCACTGTGTTCTTCTGTACTAGTGGGTATAACTAGAAAACGGGGCAACATAGGAGAAGAAAAAGTGAGGGAATGTGGTGACATTTTATCACTGGAATATTCACTTAGCTGTTATTGGGATCCCTTTCCCCAGGTACACCTTTCTCTCTGAACTATAGACACTCCCATTGGTCTTTTTGAGTGGCATTTGATAAGCCACTCCCTTTTGAATTGGGTTATAAAATACTGTAACACGAGAGCCTCTGCCTCTTCTTTTGTATCCTGCTCCTGCTAAAAGATGGATGATGTTGGACACAGAGAATCTGGCTAAGTATTTCTGGGATAATATTCTGTGTAGCAGTATTGCACAATTAGGGTTAGTGTAGAAAAGTTGCCCTGTATCTTAAAATGTGGACTGTATCTGTAAAATAGATTTATATATATATACCTGTAAATATTTATCTTATTATTAACATATATTGATTCCTAAATAAACTGTTTGACAAATAATGGAGGACCCCTCATAGAGTTTATTTCACAATTTATCTGTGTTGGTTTTAGTGGTACCACCATAGAGATTTAGTATATTATATTTAGTAGAAAGTAGAGATATTTTAAATTAATAGATAACCACATTAGGGACAGCAGATTAGGGGTTAATACAATTTATAATAGTGTTTGCGAGGTGGGAGTGCGGCGGTTTAGGGGTTAATACATTTATTATAGTGGCGGCAATGTCCGGTCGGCAGATTAGGGGTTAATAAGTGTAGGTAAGTGTAGGTAAGTGTAGGTGGCAGCGACGTTGAGGGTGGCAGATTAAGGTTTAATAAATATAATGTAGGTGTCGGCGATGTTAGGGGCAGCAGATTAGGGGTTCATAGGGATAATGTAGGTGGCAGCGATGTCCGGTCGTCAGATTAGGGGTTAAATCATTTTATTATAGTGTTTGCGATGTGGGGGGGCCTCGGTTTAGGGGTTCATAGGTAGTTTATGGGTGTTAGTGTAATTTGTAGCACTGTAGTTAAGAGCTTTATGTTCCGGCATTAGCCCTTAAAACTCTTAACTACTGACTTTTATATGCGGTAGGTGTCTTGGAGGTAGAGGCTCTACCACTCAATTTCTCCAAGACTTGTAATACCAGCGTTAGCCAAATCCCATTAAAAAGATAGTATACGCAATTGACGTAAGGGGATTTGCGGTAGCCTCGAGTCGCGGAAGAAAAGTGAGCGGTGAGCCTCTACCTGCCAAACTTGTAATACCAGTGTTAGATAAAAAGCAGCGTTGGGACCTCTCAACGCTGCTTTTTAAGGCTAACGCAAAACTCGTAATCTCGCCGATAGAATTTGAGGGTAGATAAGAACCAAAAAAAACTATCAAGTCTATCCATATTACATGTTACTTTTTTCTTAGGATAGCCTTATGCATGTCCCAGGCATTTTTTTATTCCTTTACAGTCTTTGGGGCCAAATGGCTCCTTATCCCCCTGTTTCCGCATGAGCGTACAGGCTCACCGGAAACAGCAGTTAAGAAACAGCGGTCTTCAGACCGCTACTCCTTAACTGGTCCTCCTGCTCTGAGCGGACAGCAATCAATCCTTTCGGCTGCGAATCTGCAGGGGGGAGGCATTGCACAAGCAGTTCACTAGAACTGCTTGTTCAATGTTAAATGCCGGCATTCAGCGATGTCTGTCGGACATGATCCGCTGAGCGAATCATGTCGGACAGGCCGTTGATAAATCGGCCCCTATGTGTTTACCACCTCAAATGAAAGTTTATTCCATGAATCCACCTCAATTTTCTCCTGAATCTGCTACCCTCTAACTTTAGATTATGACCCCTTATTTGGCTTTTTTTTTTGTGGAAAATGTTTTCGGCTTCCAATTAATTAAGTCCCTTCATATATTTGAAGGTTTCTATCATGTCACCTCTTTCCCTTCTATCCTCTTAACTATACATATTTAGATCATAGTCTTTCTTTGCACGCTTTATATTTTAGACCATGTACCATTTTAGTAGCCCTCTTCTGGACAGCTTCTAGTTTTTTTTATATCTTTCTGAAGATATGGTCTCCAGAACTGTACACAGTATTCCAGATTTGGTCTAACTAATGATCTGTAAAGTGGCATAAGAACCTTGCTATTTCTGCTACTAATACTGTACCTCTCCCAATGCAAACAAATATTCGACTGGCCTTACTGGCTGCACTACTGCATTGTGTTAGGGGGTGTTTGCAGTGTGTGTGTGTGTGTGGGGGGGGGGTTGTGGTGGTTTAGGGGTTAAAAAGCTAGGGGGTGGTTAAATTAATAGGTTATGGCAGATTAGGAGTTAATAGTGTAGCGGAGTTAGGTTGTGCTGGGAAAGAGGGCACAAAGGGGGTTAATAGTTTAGAGAAGCAGTATTTGTATATACAATGTAATTTAAGTATGGTATAGATTTTAAATATGCTTTTGTTTTCCATGTTAAAGAATATATGTTTAAAATTCATACCATACTTAAATTAATGTGTATTATACAGAAAAATGCATATAATTTAAACATAGTATACATCCAATAAACAGATTTCACCAGGCAAAAAATAAGATTAAACTATTTATTCCATATGTAAAGGAACAAGTACACAGGTACACAAGTAGGTCTAATGCGTGGGAGCTGTCTAGTGTGCTGTATTCATAGACCCGATGTTGGCGCACTTTTGCAGAAGCCGCAATCCTTATTATTTCTTATGAGAAACACATCGCCACTCATCGGCACTTCAAGGGCCCGCCCCTTTGTTTAGAATATATTGACAAATCAATGGGCTGCAAGGCTGATGAGGACATAAAGGTAGTTTCCTATCGGTCTGTCGATGTTTTGAATATCGTGGCCTATATATTCTGACCCATACAAGATACACTATATGGCCAAAAGTAAGTTAATACTTAGCCATTCCACGATCTGAGACCAGTAGTTATGGATTTTGCAAAACAAAAATGTTTCACAAAATTCATAACTAAAATGTTACAAAGTACACTAACACCCATAAACTACCTATTAACCCCTAAACTGCCACCCCTGCATCACAAATACTTTATTAAACTTATTAACCCATAATCCGCCGCCCACCCACATATCCAACACTAAATAAACCTATTAACCCCTAAACTGCCGGCCCCCACATCGCAACTACTAAACTAAACCTATTAACCCCTAAACCGCCGGCCTCCCACATTTACATTTACAATATAACTATCTTTAAATAAATAAAAACTTACCTGTGAAATAAAAAAAAACCTAAGTTTAAAGTAACCTAACATTACTATTTTAAAAAAATAAAATTACCGAAAAATAAAAAACCTAAATTACAAATTTAAAAAATCCTAAAACTACAAAAAATAAAAAAATTACATTACAAAAAAATAAAAACTCTAAAATTACAAAAAATTAAAAACTCTAAGATTACAAAAAATAATAAACAAAATTATCCAAAATAATAATTAGACCTAATCTAATACCCCTATAAAAACAAAAAATCACCCCAAATAAAAACACCCCCTAACCTAACAATAAACTACCAATAGCCCTTTAAAGGGCCTTTTGTAGGGCATTGCCCTAAATTAACAGTCCACCTAACAGTAAATCCCCCATGCAACCAACCCCCCAAAATAAAAAGTCTAAAGTCTAAGTCTAAAAAAACCTAAGCTACCCATTGCCCCTAAAGGGGCATTTGTATGGGCATTGCCCTTAAAAGGGCATTCAGCGCTTTAACTGCCCATCCCTAATCTAAAAAAAACAACAAAAAAAACAACCTAACACTAAAATCTACTCACAGTTCCTTAAGTCCGGACATCCATCTGCATCCAGGCAGCGAGAAAGTCTTTATCCAGGCGGCAACATCTTCATCCATCGTGGGGGCATCTAATATCTTCATCCCGGTGGCACGGAGCTGCGGAGGCGCAGAACATTGTCACTGGTGGCACGGAAATCCAGCGTGGAGGATCCTCTTCATAGATCACTGTACACTAAAGCTTGACTTAGGTTTTTTATTTTGAGGGGTTGGTTGGGTGGGGGGGGGGTTTACTGTTAGGGGGACTTTGTAATTTTAAGGTAAAAGAACTGTTTAACTTAATGCAATGCCCTACAAAAGGCCCTTTTAAGGGCTATATTGGTAGTTTATTGTTAGGTTAGGGGTGTTTTTATTTGTGGGGGGGGGGTTGTTTTTATAGGGGTATTAGATTAGGTGTAATTTTTATTATTTTGGATCATTTAGTTTATTATTTTTTGGAATTTGAGAGGTTTTTATTTTTTTGTAATGTAATTTTTTTATTTTTTCGTAGTGTTAGGATTTATTAAATTTGTAATATAGATTTTTGTTATTTTTCGTTAATTTTATTGTTTTAAAATTAGGGTGACCATATTGCCGCTTTAAAAAGGGACACATATGAAAAATACATATGTTGTAATTTAGTTTAGTTTATTTTATTGTATTTTAGTTTAGATATTTGTAGTTTATTTAATTTATTGATAGTGTAGGTGTATTTGTAACTTAGGTTAGGATTTATTTTACAGGTAAATTGGTAATTATTTTAACTAGGTAGCTATTAAATAGTTATTAACTATTTAATAGCTATTGTACCTAGTTAAAATAAATACCAAGTTACCTGTAAAATAAATATAAACCCTAAAATAGCTACAATGTAATTATTAATTACATTGTAGCTATCTTAGGGTTTATTTTATAGGTAAGTATTTAGATTTAAATAGGAATATTTTAATTAATAATATTAATATTAATTAGATCTATTTTAATAAGAATTTAGTTAGGGATGTTAGAGTTAGATAGGGTTATTATACTTAATATATATATAATATAATAACGATATTAACTATATTAACCCTAATATAATTAGGGTTAATATAGTTAATATATATAATATAATAACTATATTAACTATATTAACCCTAATATAATTAGGGTTAATATAGTTAATATAGCTGGCGGCGGTGTAGGGGGGGATTAAATTAGGGGTTAATATTTATAAAATAGATGGCAGCGGTGAAAGGGGCTCACTTTAGGGCGTAGGTAAGGTAGACGGTGGCGGGGTAGGAGCTCACTTTAGGGGGTAGGTAAGGTAGATGGCGGCAGGGTAGGGGCTCACTTCAGGGGGTAGGTAAGGTAGATGGCGGCGGGGTAGGGGCTCACTTTAGGGGGTAGGTAAGGTAGATGGCGGCGGGGTAGGGGCTCACTTTAGGGGGTAGGTAAGGTAGATGGCGACGGGGTAGGAGCTCACTTTAGGGGGTTATAGATTTAATATAACTGGCGGCGGGGTCCGGGAGCGGCGGTTTAGGGGTTAATAACTTTATTAGGTGGCGGCGGGGTCCGGGAGCGGCGGTTTATGGGTTAATACATTTTTTATTGTTAGGATAGTGAGGGGGGATATCGGATAGAAGGTTAGACATGTCGGGCTATGTTTAGGAGGCGTGTTAGACAGAACGGGAGATTTAATAACTTTAGTCAGGTTTTGTAGGCGCCGACAGTTTCTAAAGTGCCGTAAGTCACTGGCGACTCCAGAAATTTGTGCTTACGCAGATTTCTGGACATCGCTGGTTTGTCCGACTTACGGCACTTTAGCCTCTGACGGCGCCGTATATAGGATAGCTCGAGTTGCGAGCTGAAACTGCGGGCGTCGGGGGTTCCCTCGTTTGCGCTGCAATCTACGATCTTTAACGGATCGCACCCATGAAATCATTTCAAATTATGTTGAATGCCTGTGAGAGACCACTCATATGAAAAAGGTGATTCCCCTCGTTTAAATTAGGCATCACATCCCCATCTAGTTTCAGGTGATTACTGTATAAATAGTGATCACCTGCCCTAATTAAGCACAATTGTAGTGCCTGAATAACTTAGCTTAAGTTCCTGCTTTTTTGAAATAGCAAGAGAACAAATACAATTTGATAATAGGAGTAAATTGGAAAGTTGCTTAAAATTGCTTTGCTCTTTCTTTGAATCATGAAAGAAAAAAAATTGGTTTCAGTATCCCTTTAATATTATTTGAACAATATTGGTATACAATCTTACAGCTAGATTATGAGTTGTGCGTTAGGGTAAAAAAGCAGCGTTAAGAGGTCATAAAGCTGCTTTTTTACTCACGCTGGTATTACAAGTCTTGAAGGTTTAGGGTCACCGCACACTTCTTTGGCCTTACCGCAAAACGACCTACACAAACTTCCATAGCGCCGGCATTACGAGTCTGTCCTGGGAGGCCAAAAAGTGAGCGGTACACCCTACCGTGTCAAGAGTCCTAACGCATTTAAAAGTCAGTAGTTAAGAGTTTTATGGTACAACGCCGTAACATAAAACTCATAACTAAAGTGCTAAAAAGTACACTAACACCCATAAACTACTTGTTAACCCCTAAATCGAGGCCCTCCCGCATCGCAAACACTATAATAAAAATTTGAACCCCTAATCTGCCGCTCTGGACACCGCCGCCACCTACATTATATTTTTGAACCCCTAATCTGCTGCCCCCAACATCACCGACACCTACATTATATTTATTAACCCCTAATCTGCCACCCTCAATGTCGCCGCAACCTACCTACGGTTTTTAACCCCTAATCTGCTGCCCCAACGTTAACATATTAACCCCTAAACCGCCACACTCCCGCCTCACAAACATTAGTTAAATATTATTAACCCCTAATCTGCTGGCCCTAACATCACCGCACCTACCTACACTTATTAACCCCTAATCTGCCGCCCCCAACGTCGCCACCACTATATTAAAGTTAATCACCCCTAAAGTCTAACCCTAAACCTAACAGCCACTAACTTAATTTAATTTAAATAAATCTAACTAAATATTCCTATCATTAACTAAATAATTCCTATTTAAAACTAAATACTTACCTATAAATAAACCCTAAGCTAGTTACAATATAACTAATAGTTACATTGTAGCTATCTTAGGGTTTATTTTTATTTTACAGGCAAGTTTGTATTTATTTTAACTAGGTAGAATAGTTATTAAATAGTTATTAACTATTTAATAACTACCTAGCTAAAATAAAGACAAATTTACCTGTAAAATAAAACCTAACCTAAGTTACACTAACACCTAACACTACAATATAATTAAATAAATTAACTAAATTAAATACAATTACCTAAATTAAATTAAATTAGCTAAAGTACAAAAAAAAACCCCCACTAAATTACAGAAAATAATAAACAAATTACAGATATTTAAACTATTTACACCTAATCTAATAGCCCTATCAAAATAAAAAGCCCCCCCAAAATAAAAAGAAAACCCTAGCCTAAACTAAACTACCAATAGCCCTTAAAAGGGCCATTTGCGGGGCATTGCCCCAAAGGAATCAGCTCTTTTACCTGAAAAAAAAATACAAACAACCCCCCCAACAGTAAAACCCACCACCCACACAACCAACCCCCCAAATAAATTCCTCTCTAAAAAACCTAAGCTCCCCATTGCCCTGAAAAAGGCATTTGGATTGGCATTGGATTGGCATTGCCCTTAAGCTAACACTAAGCCCCTGAAGATCGACTTACTGTTCTGAAGACCGGACATCCATCCTCAAGGAAGCGGCAGAAGTCTTCATCCAACCGGGCCGAAGTCCTCAACGAAGCCGGGAGAAGTCTTCATCCAAGCTGATTGGAACAGCCAATAGAATGCGAGTTCAATCCTATTGGCTGATTGGATCAGCCAATAGGATTGAACTTCAATCCTATTGGCTGATTGCATCAGCCTATAGGATTTTTTTCTACCTTAAATCCGATCAGCCATCGGAATCTAAGGGACGCCGTCTTGGATGACATCACTTAAAGGTACCTTCATTCATCGTTAGTCCGTCTGCAGAAGAGGATGCTCTGCGTCGGATGTCTTGAAGATGGACCCGCTCCACGCCGGATGGATGAAGATAGAAGATGCCGTCTGGATGAAGACTTATGCCCGTCTGGAGGACCACTGCGCCCGGCTTGGATGAAGACTTCTCCCGGCTTCGATGAGGACTTCGGCCCGGCTTGGATGAAGACGTCTCCTGGTAATTCGATCTTCAGGGGGTTAGTGTTAGTTTTTTTTAAGGGTGTATTGGGTGGGTATTATTTTTAGGTTAAGGACTTTGGGCAGCAAAAGAGCTAACTGCACTTTTAAGGGCAATGCCCATCCAAATGGCCTTTTTAGGGCAATGGGGAGCTTAGGTTTTTTTAGTTAGTATTTTATTTGGGGGGTTGGTTGTGTGGGTGGTGGGTTTTACTGTTGGGGGGGTTGTTTATATTTTTTTACAGGTAAAAGAGCTGATTACTTTGGGGCAATGCCCTGCAAAAGGCCCTTTTAAGGGCTATTGGTAGTTTAGTTTAGGCTAGGTTTTTTTTATTTTGGGTTTTTTTTTTATTTTAATAGGGCTATTAGATTAGGTGTAATTAGTTTAAATATCTGTAATTTGTTTATTATTTTCTGTAATTTAGTTTTTTTTTGTACTTTAGCTAATTTAATTTAGCTAATTGTATGTAATTTATTTAATTGTATTTAATTTAGTTAGGCCTAGATTTAGAGTTGGGCGGTAGCCGTCAAAACCAGCGTTAGAGGCTCCTAACGCTGGTTTTTACCGCCCTCTGGTATTTGGAGTCAGTCATTAAAGGGTCTAACGCTCACTTTCCAGCCGCGACTTTTCCATACCGCAGATCCCCTTACGTCAATTGCGTATCCTATCTTTTCAATGGGATCTTTCTAACTCCGGTATTTAGAGTCTTGGCTGAAGTGAGCGTTAGAAATCTAACGACAAAACTCCAGCCGCAGAAAAAAGTCAGTAGTTAAGAGCTTTCTGTGCTAACGCTGGTTTATAAAGCTCTTAACTACTGTGCTCTAAAGTACACTAACACCCATAAACTACCTATGTACCCCTAAACATCGGCGCCACTCGATTCATTTTTTTTAACCCCTAATCTGCCGACCGCCACCTACATTATCCTTATGTACCCCTAATCTGCTGCCCCTAACACCGCCGACCCCTATATTATATTTATTAGCCCCTAATCTGCCCCCCTCAACGTCGCCTCCACCTGCCTACACTTATTAACCCCTAATCTTCTGAGCGGATCTCACCGCTACTATAATAAAGTTATTAACCCCTAATCCGCCTCACTTCCGCCTCAATAACCCTATAATAAATAGTATTAACCCCTAATCTGCCCTCCCTAACATCGCCGACACCTAACTTCAATTATTAACCCCTAATCTGCTGACCGAATCTCGCCGCTACTGTAATAAATGGATTAACCCCTAAAGCTAAGTCTAACCCTAACACTAACACCCCCCTAAGTTAAATATAATTTACATCTAACGAAATTAATTAACTCTTATTAAATAAATTATTCCTATTTAAAGCTAAATACTTACCTGTAAAATAAACCCTAATATAGCTACAATATAAATTATAATTATATTATAGCTATTTTAGGATTTATATTTATTTTACAGGTAACTTTGTATTTATTTTAACCAGGTACAATAGCTATTAAATAGTTAAGAACTATTTAATAGCTAAAATAGTTAAAATAATTACAAAATTACCTGTAAAATAAATCCTAACCTAAGTTACAATTAAACCTAACACTACACTATCAATAAATTAATTAAATAAAATACCTACAATTACCTACAATTAAACCTAACACTACACTATCAATACATTAATTAAATACAATATCTACAAATAAATACAATGAAATAAACTTACCCTATTCTAAATTACAAAAGTTCAAAGCTCTTTTACCTTACCAGCCCTGAACAGGGCCCTTTGCGGGGCATGCCCCAAAGAATTCAGCTCTTTTGCCTGTAAAAAAACACATACAATACCCCCCCAAACATTACAACCCACCACCCACATACCCCTAATCTAACCCAAACCCCCCTTAAATAAACCTAACACTAAGCCACTGAAGATCTTCCTACCTTATCTTCACCATACCAGGTTCACCGATCGATCCAGAAGAGCTCCTCCGATGTCTTGATCCAAGCCCAAGCGGGGGGCTGAAGATGTCCATGATCCGGCTGAAGTCTTCATCCAAGCGGGAGCTGAAGAGGTCCATGATCCGGCTGAAGTCTTCATCCAAGCGGGAGCTGAAGAGGTCCATGATCCGGCTGAAGTCTTCTATCAATGGCATCTTATATCTTCTTTCTTCCGGATCCATGTTCATCCCGCCGACGCGGAACATCCATCTTCACCGACGACTTCCCGACGAATGACGGTTCCTTTAAGGGACGTCATCCAAGATGGCGTCCCTCGAATTCCGATTGGCTGATAGGATTCTATCAGCCAATCGGAATTAAGGTAGGAAAATTCTGAAATTCGAGGGACGCCATCTTGGATGACGTCCCTTAAAGGAACCGTCATTCGTCGGGAAGTCATCGGTGAAGATGAATGTTCCGCGTCGGCGGGATGAACATGGATCCGAAAGAATGAAGATTGAAGATGCCGTTGATAGAAGACTTCAGCCGGATCATGGACCTCTTCAGCTCCCGCTTGGATGAAGACTTCAGCCGGATCATGGACATCTTCAGCCCCCTGCTTGGGCTTGGATCAAGACATCGGAGGAGCTCTTCTGGATCGATCGGTGAACCTGGTATTGTGAAGATAAGGTAGGAAGATCTTCAGGGGCTTAGTGTTAGGTTTATTTAAGGGGGGTTTTGGTTAGATTAGGGGTATGTGGGTGGTGGGTTGTAATGTTGGGGGGGGTATTGTATGTGTTTTTTTTACAGGCAAAAGAGCTGAATTCTTTGGGGCATGCCCCGCAAAGGGCCCTGTTCAGGGCTGGTAAGGTAAAAGAGCTTTGAACTTTTGTAATTTAGAATAGGGTAGGGCATTTTTTTATTTTGGGGGTCTTTGTTATTTTATTAGGGGGCTTAGAGTAGGTGTAATTAGTTTAAAATTGTTGTAATATTTTTCTGATGTTTGTAAATATTTTTTTATTTTTTGTAACTTAGTTCTTTTTTATTTTTTGTACTTTAGTTAGTTTATTTCATTGTATTTATTTGTAGATATTGTATTTAATTAATGTATTGATAGTGTAGTGTTAGGTTTAATTGTAGGTAATTGTAGGTATTTTATTTAATTAATTTATTGATAGTGTAGTGTTAGGTTTAATTGTAACTTAGGTTAGGATTTGTTTTACAGGTAATTTTGTAATTATTTTAACTATTTTAGCTATTAAATAGTTCTTAACTATTTAATAGCTATTGTACCTGGTTAAAATAAATACAAAGTTACCTGTAAAATAAATATAAATCCTAAAATAGCTATAATATAATTATAATTTATATTGTAGCTATATTAGGATTTATTTTACAGGTAAGTATTTAGCTTTAAATAGGAATAATTTATTTAATAAGAGTTCATTTATTTCGTTAGATTTAAATTATATTTAACTTAGGGGGGAGTTAGTGTGAGGGTTAGACTTAGCTTTAGGGGTTAATACATTTATTAGAATAGCGGTGAGCTCCAGTCAGCAGATTAGGGGTTAATGTTTGAAGTTTGGTGTTGGCGATGTTAGGGAGGGCAGATTAGGGGTTAATACTATTTATTATAGGGTTATTGAGGCGGGAGTGAGGTGGATTAGGGGTTAATAACTTTATTATAATAGCTGTGCGGTCCGCTCGACAGATTAGGGGTTAATAAGTGTAGGCAGGTGGAGGCGACGTTGTGGGGGGCAGATTAGGGGTTAATAAATATAATATAGGGGTCGGCGGTGTTAGGGGCAGCAGATTAGGGGTACATAGGGATAATGTAAGTAGCAGCGGTTTACGGAGCGGCAGATTAGGGGTTAAAAAAATATGCAGGTGTCAGCGATAGCGGGGGCGGCAGAATAGGGGTTAATAAGTGTAAGGTTAGGGGTGTTTAGACTCAGGGTTCATGTTAGGGTGTTAGGTGCAGACGTAGGAAGTGTTTCCCCATTTTTTCAGCTCAAACAGCGCCATTGTTTTCTATGGGGGAATCGTGCACAAGCACGTTTTTTACGCTGGCCGCGTCCATAAGCACCGCTGGTATCGAGAGTTGAAGTTGCGTTAAATATGCTCTACTCTCCTTTTTTGGAGCCTAACGCAGCCATTCTGTGAACTCTCAATACCAGCAGTATTTAAAAGGTGCGGCCAGAAAAAAGCCAGCGTTAGCTACGCACCCCTTTGGCCGCAGAACTCTAAATCTAGGCGTTAGGTTTTATTTTACATGTACTTTTGTATTTATTTTTCCTAGGTAGTTAATAAATAGTTAATAACTATTTAATAACTATTCTACCTAGTTAAAATAAATACAAACTTGCCTGTAAAATAAAAATAAACCCTAAGCTAGATACAATGTAACTATTAGTTATATTGTAGCTAGCTTAGGGTTTATTTTATAGGTATTTATTTTTAAATAGGAATAATTTAGTTAATGATAGGAATATTTATTTAGATTTATTGTAATTATATTTAAGTTAGTGGGTGTTAGGTTTAGGGTTAGACTTAGATTTAGGGGTTAATAACTTTAATATAGTGGCGGGCGAAGTTGGTGGCAGAAGATTAGGGGTTAATAAATGTAGGTAGGTTGCGGCGACATTGGGGGCGGCAGATTAGGGGTTAATAAATAGTATGTAGGTGTCGGCGATGTTGGGGGCAGCAGATTAGGGGTTAATACATATAATGTAGGTGGCGGCAGTATCCGGAGCGGCAGATTAGGGGTTAATAATGTAATGCAGGTGTCGGCGATGCCAGTGGTGGCAGATTAGGGGTTAATAAGTGTAAGATTAGGGGTGTTTAGACACGGGGTTCATGTTAGGGTGTTAGGTGTAGACATACATTTTATTTCTCCATTGGAATCAATGGGGCTGCGTTAAGGAGTTTTACGCTGCTTTTTTGCAGATGTTAGACTTTTTTTCAGCCGGCTCTCCCAGTTGATTCCTATGAGGAAATCGTGCATGAGCACGTTACACCAGCTCACCGCTGACTTAAGCAGCGCTGGTATTGGAGTGTGGTAAAGAGCAACATTTTGCTCAACGCTCACTTCTTGTCTTTTAACGACGGGTTTCTGAAAACTCGTAATACCAGCGCTGCAGGTGAGCGGTGAGGGAAAACTGCTCTTTAGCACCGCACAGCCTCTAACGCAAAACTTGTAATCTAGGTGTTAATTTTTTTGTGAAGGCACACTGATTCTAAATAAAATGCATGATTGAAATATTAAATAATAATTAATCATGTGCTGTTAGAAAATAACACAAAAAAAGTTGTTGTTTTATTCTCAATTTATATGGTGGTGTTCTCCCATATTATACTTTGCTGAAAAAAAATATAATTTGTGGAATAATGTCTGTGGGTACTTCACAAAAACAATTTGTATGTGTAAATGCAATGATTGGGACAAAACTTAAACAGCTCTAGCACCGGAATGTGAACTGGTACAGCAATTAATAGGTTAATTTCTTCTGAGAATATTGAAATGTTTTTTTGCTCTTGATGAATCACAGTTAAACGTAAAAAAAAATTGCTTGGAACACTATGATAAATCAGTATTCTGTATTCAGACATAAAGGTCAGTGAGCGCATTTCCCTTTTCAGCTTTGATTCCTTTATCCTTCTTATACCATTACTTAAGGAGTTTGTGAAAGTCAGTAAACTAATGCTCAATACAATTTATTTTTCTCCTAATGTCTTGTATTCAGAATCATGGGTTGTACTTGGTTGTTATAGAAACAATTTTGCATATTACTAGTTATTGCTTCTGGACACAACATAGAGGGAAAATTGGGAAGAATTTTGGCAGTATTTGAATCAAAACAATTCATGAAAAACTTTAGAATGTGAGGATTACTAAGGAGCCTTAGGTAAGATGAAATATAATAAGCTTTGAAAAGACTAGTAACCAAAGTACACCTTGCGCCCAAGGATTGTACATGACATTTAAGATAGTTTCAGAAATAAATACACAGTCTACAAGATGAAAATTCTGAGATAGAACACTAAAGTTTATGCACATCCTATTATAAACTATTTTAAAATAGAACATTAAAAACTCTAGAACTAAGTGACAATGTGCACAGTTCATCTGTCACATCAAAAGGATTTCAATTTTTGTTTTAGATCTAAAAAAGTAAAACAATGTTTACATCCATAAACCTGTGTTTATCTTTGATTGATCATTTCTAATTATCTTGGCCCTCCCTAGAATATTACTTACCAGTAAGATGTCTAACAGACAGTAAAGGGTCAATCAGTGGAAATAAAAAAAACAAACACAAAAATACTGCAATATATAATATACACAACATAAAACATTTTGCCTGGCAGATGGAGATTGACAAATACTTAACCAAGGGCCACAATACAAGTGTCACGTTAATGATACCACGGGTCGCGATAAGCAGTTTCGCTGGACCATGTTAACATTAGCATGAAACTTGATATTACAAGTCCATGATAAAAAAATTCCCATTTACCAGAGATGGGTTAGCATGGCCGACATTGCTCTAGCGCAACCTATATTATTAATGGATATTGAGATTGCACTAAATAAAATTGGCATTCACAAGTTGAAAATTATAGATATAGCAAAAGCCAAAACTGCACTAAAATATTTAGTGTGACTTGAAACCTGAAGTAAAGTGTAAGGGTTAATTTTTAACCCCACAAAACACATCTAAAACATATTAAAATAAAGTATTACACTCAAATATACACTTTTTAATAAAAATATCATTTAAATATTAAACTTTTTTTTTTAAAAGGATTAAAAGGGATATAGTATATGGCTAGGCGTATATATATATATATATATATATATATATATATATATATATATATATATATATAAAATGTGTGTGTGTTTCTCTTGTAAGGTGTATCCAGTCCACGGATCATCCATTACTTGTGGGATATTCTCATTCCCAACAGGAAGTTGCAAGAGGACACCCACAGCAGAGCTGTAATATAGCTCCTCCCCTAACTGTCATAGCCAGTCATTCTCTTGCAACTCTCAACAAGCTAGGATGTTGTAGGAGAGAGTGGTTAAATATAGTTAGTTTATTTTCTTCAATCAAAAGTTTGTTATTTTTAAATAGTACCGGAGTTGTGCTATTTTATCTCAGGCAGTAAATAGAAGAAGAATCTGCCTGAGGTTTCTATGATCTTAGCAGGTTGTAACTAAGATCCATTGCTATTCTCACATATGTCTGAGGGGATTACACAGATGAGGTAACTTCAGCGAGAGAATGGCGTGCAGTTTATTCTGCTATCAGGTATGTGCAGTTATAATTTTTTCTAGAAATGGAAAACACTAGAAAATGCTGCTGATACCGGATTAATGTAAGTTAAGCCTGAATACAGTGATTTAATAACGACTGGTATCATGCTTACTCCCAGGGGTAATACCCTTATGATATTGCAATATAAACGTTTGCTGGCATGTTTAATCGTTTTTATATATGCTTTGGTGATAAAACTTTATTGGGGCCTAGTTTTTTCCACATGGCTGGCTTAAATTTTGACTAGAAACAGTTTTACTGAGGCTTTCCACTGTTATAGTATAAAAGTTACAGTTGGTGCAGTTAAAATTACAAACTGTGACATCCAGCTTCCCTCAGGAATCCCCTGTATGCTATAGGACATCTCTAAAGGGCTCAAAGGCTTTCCAAAGTCGTTTATTGGGGAAGGTAGGACCACAGCTTGCTGTGGCAGTTGGTTGTGACTGTTAAAAATAAAATAAAAAAAAAAACAAACAAAAAAAATGTCTATTTCGTTTTTTTGATCCGTTTTTTGAACTAAGGGGTTAATCATCCATTTGCAAGTGGATGCAATGCTCTGCAAGCCTATTACATACACTGTAAAAATTTTGTTTGATTTACTGCATTTTTTCACTGTTTTTCAAATTCTGACCTTCCTCAGGACAGGTCCAAATCTAGGGCCAAACAGTCTAATTTTCGTGCTTTTCGAAACTTCAAGGCAGGTGCGGCATCAACTTCCTCTAATAATAAACAAGAGGGAACTTTTGCTCAATCCAAGACGGTCTGGAGACCAAACCAGACCTGGAAAAAAGGTAAGCAGGTCAAAAAGCCTGCTGCTGCCTCTAAGACAGCATGAAGGAACGACCCCCTATCCGTTAACGGATCTAGTAGGGGGCAGACTTTCACTCTTCACCCAGGCGTGGGCAAGAGATGTTCAGGATCCCTGGGCGTTGGAAATTATATCCCAGGGATATCTTCTGGACTTCAAAGCTTCCCCCCCCAAAAGGGAGATTTCACCTTTCACAATTATCTGCAAACCAGATAAAGAGTGAGGCATTCTTACACTGTGTAGGAGACCTCCTAGTTATGGGAGTGATCCATCCAGTTCCAAAGGAGGAACAGCAACAGGGTTTTTACTCAAATCTGTTTGTGGTTCCCAAAAAAGAGGGAACCTTCAGACCGATTTTGGATCTAAAGATCTTAAACAAATTCCTCAAAGTTCCGTTGTTCAAGATGGAAACTATTCGTACCATCCTACCACTGATCCAGGAGGGTCAATATATGACTACAGTGGTTCTAAAGGATGCTTATCTTCACATTCCGATACACAAAGATCATCATCGGTTTCTCAGGTTTGCCTTTCAAGACAGGCATTACCAGTTGTAGCTCTTCCCTTTGGATTAGCTACAGCCCCAAGAATCTTTACAAAGGTTCTAGGGTCGCTTTTGGCGGTCCTAAGGCTGCGGGGCATAGCAGTAGCCCCTTATTTAGATGACATCCTGATACAGGCGTCAAACTTCCAAATTGCCAAGTCTCATACGGACGTAGTACTGGCATTTCTGAGGTCGCATGGGTGGAAAGTGAATGAGGAAACGTGTTCTCTATCCCCACTCACAAGAGTTTCCTTTCTAGGGACTCTGATAGATTCTGTAGAAATGAAAATTTACCTTGACGGAGTCCAGGTTATCAAAGCTTCTAAATTCCTGTCGGGTTCTTCATTCCATTCCGCGCCCTTTGGTGGCTCAGTGTATGGAAGTAATTGGCTTAATGGTAGCGGCAAGGGACATAGTGCCGTTTGCACGCTTACATCTCAGACCGCTGCAACTATGCAGGCTCAGTCAGTGGAGCGGGGATTACACAGATTTGGCCCCTCAACTGAATCTGGACCAAGAGACCAGGGATCCTCTTCCCTGGTGGCTCCATCTGTCCAAAGGTATGACCTTCGCAGGCCAGATTGGACTATTGTAACAACAAATGCCAGCTTTCTAGGTTGGGGTGCAGTCTGGAACTCCCTGAAGGCTCAGGGATCGTGGACTCAGGAGGAGTCTCTCCTTCCAATAAATATTCTGGAACTAAGAGCGATATTCAAGGCTCTTCAGGTTTGGCCTCAGTTAGCAACTCTGAGGTACATCAGATTTCAGTCGGTCAACATCACGACTGTAGCTTACATCAACCATCAAGGGGGAACAAGAAGTTCCCTAGAGATGTTAGAAGTTTCAAAAATAATTCACTGGGCAGAGATTCACTCTTGCCACCTATCAGCTATCCATATCCCAGGTGTAGAGCACTGGGAGGCGGATTTTCTAAGTCGTCAGACTTTTCATCCGGGAGAGTGGGAACTCCATCCGGAGGTATTTGCACAACTGATTCTCCGTTGGGGCAAACCAGAACTGGATCTCATGGTGTCTCGCCAGAATGCCAAGCTTCCGTGTTACAGATCCAGGTCCAGGGATCCCAAGGCGACACTCATAGATACTCTAGCAGCGCCCTGGTCTTTCAACCTGGCTTATGTGTTTCCACTGTTTCCTCTGCTCCCTCGACTGATTGCCAAGATCAAGCAGGAGAGAGCATCTGTGATTCTGATAGCACCTGCGTGGCCACGCAGGACCTGGTATGCAGATCTAGTGGACATGTCATCCTTTCCACCATGGTCTCTGCCTCTGAGACAGGACCTTCTACTTCAGTGTCCTTTCAACCATCCAAATCTAATTTCTCTGAGGCTGACTGCCTGGAGATTGAATGCTTGATTTTATCAAAGCGTGGCTTCTCCGAGTCAGTTATTGATACCTTAATACAGGCACGAAAGCCTGTCACCAAGAAAATTTACCATAAGGTATGGCATAGATATCTTTATTGGTGTGAATCCAAGGGTTACTCATGGAGTAAGGTCAGGATTCCTAGGATTTTATCTTTTCTCCAAGAAGGTTTGGAAAAAGGATTGTCAGCTAGTTTCTTAAAGGGACAGATTTTTGCTCTGTCTATTCTTTTGCACTAGCGTCTGGCAGATGTTCCAGACGTTCAGGCATTTTGTCAGGCTTTAGTTTGAATCAAGCCTGTGTTTAAACCTGTTGCTCCACCATGGAGCTTAAACTTGGTTCTTAAGGTTCTTCAAGGAGTTCCGTTTGAACCTCTTCATTCCATAGACTTTTATCTTGGAAAGTTCTTTTTTTTTTTTTCTTGGTAGCTATTTCCTCGGCTCGTAGAGTCTCTGAGCTATCTGCCTTACAATGTGTCAGGATATACTGGTTACCCTATTATACGTGAGTGGATCTCAACTGCAGATAAATATTAATGTATCACAAAAGCAAGAACCTTGTGGAGCTCTTGTAATCCTTGTTACAGGAGAGTGGCAAGGAAGCCAGAAATATGGAGTTTGCAACAAATACAGTTAATGTATATCCTTGTTTGCTGTATTTAGCACCTTTAGTAGCAAGCTGGTATTTTATATACAGTCCTGAACGCTACAACTCACAAATTTACAGTACTTGGTATATTGTATCGTATCTTGGTTGTAGAAGTGCTAATATGCTGCAATTGTACTACTCCTAGCAATGAGCCGGAGTGAGAATCGGCGTCTGCTGTAAACCCCTTAAAACAGCGTGGAAAGACTGAGAGGGGAGAGATGATGCCGCTGCGGCGTGCAGAGAGACAGAGTGAGGGTGTGTGCTGTTCCTCCAATCAGAGCCCCGGATTACCTGACAGGCAGCGTGTGAGCGCTGCAAGACTTTAGCTTGTTTGTAGGCAGGAGTGTCTCTGTGAGTTATCTGACGGACAGCGTGTGAACGCTGAAGTACTTCGGCTTGTTATAGTCAGTATCGGTTAAAAGTAGAAAGCTCCGATAATCATAAGAATGGCAGTCTGAATGAATGAGTCCTCTCTGGAATGCTATTAGAAGCACGCTGGATATGATTGATGCCGGTTGAGAACCGGGTAGGTAATTTAACAGCAACTGTTAGAATAGCACGTTGTGAGCAGGGAAATAAATCCTGATGTCAGCAGATACTGATAGTTTGTAAATCCAATGTGGGAAAAGGTGATCTCTGATAATTTAGCCTCCTGGTTTAGATAGGTGTCTTCTCTTGTTGAAAAGTCAGAATACTAAACATTAATCGGCAGGTGGAAGGGGGAGGAGCAGCCTTAAGTAACCTCAGCTTAAAGGTACAGGAACCAAACCTGACAGGTCCCCCCATCAAAACTGCTGCCCAGCAGCAGAAGGAGCCGGCTTGTGCGGATGAAGGCTGTGAAACCGAGCAATCAAGCGGGAAGCATTGATGTTGGAGGAAGGCTCCCAGGAATCCTCCTCAGCAGAAAACCCCTTCCAGTGGATCAAGTACTGAAGTTCGCCACGGAACCATCTGGAGTCAAGAACAGAGGAGACTTCATAAATTGTGTCATCCACCACAATAGGAGGGGTCTGAGATAGAGATGACTGTTGTCTGGTCGGAACGTAAGGTTTCAACAAGGAAACATGGAAAGTGGGATGAACGGGGATTTCTGGGGGCAACTTCAGAGTCACAGCATTGAGGTTCACAATCTTGGATACTTCATAAGGTCCGATGAATAAATGAGAGAATTTCCTACTGGGGGTTTTAAGTTTTAGGTGACGGGTAGATAGCCAAACAAGATCACCGATCTGGTACTCGGGAGGTTTCCTTTTCTTTTGATTGTAGTAACGTTGTTGAGTCTCCTGAGCATGTAGTATGTTATCCTTAAGGAAGGTGAATACATCTAACATAGAATTGACAGTCTCGTCAACCACTGGTGATGTGGTATTGAGGCTAGGGAATAAATGAAAGGTCGGATGGTATCCATAGTTAGCATAGAATGGTGTACTCTTGGTAGAACTATTTAAGGTGTTATTGTATGAGTATTCAGCCATCGCTAAGTTTGTTGCCCATTCATCTTGCTGGTGAGCACAATAACACCTGATGTATTGTTCTATCCACTGGTTTACACGTTCTGTTTGACCGTTAGTTTGTGGATGGTAAGAGGTGCTATAACGATGTTCTATTTTGAGCACGGAGCATAACTGTTTCCAGAACCTGGAGGTAAATTGTGTACCTCTATCAGAGATGATTATGGAGGGTAACCCATGGAGACGAACGACATGATCTAAAAACAAAGATGCTGTTTCAGATGCTGTTGGTAATTTCTTATAAGGAATGAAGTGAGCCATCTTCGTAAAACCATCCACTACTACCATTATGGTGGTACAATGGTTGGATGGAGGAAGATCCACTATAAAATCCATACCGATGGTATGCCAAGGCCGGTCAGGAATAGGAAGGGACAACAAGGTCCCATAGGGTTTAGCTCTGTCGGACTTAGAGGTGGCACAAACTTGGCAAGTTTTAATGAACTGGAGAACGGATTGATGAAGGTTAGGCCACCAATAATTTCTTCTGATGAGTTCAATCGTTCTTTCAACCCCTGGATGTCCTGCTAAGGGTGATTCATGATGGTAACGTAGAATGTCATTCCTGAATGTAGGTGGTATGTATATCTTACCATGGATATGTCCAATACCATTTGAATCCAGTTCCTGGAGATTCTTCGGATATGTAGTATCATTGTTTTGGTGGGTACGTAGTGTGTCGTAGGAATCCTTCAGCATACCAATGAATCTGTCAGGAGGAAGGATAGGTTGGTTAGATATGACTTGATCAGGAGGTTGTAGATATCTGGAAAGAGAGTCTGCCTTGCCATTCTTTTTTCCAGGCCTATATGTAATGTGGAACTGGAATCTGGTAAAAAACATACTCCAACGTAACTGGCGAGCGGATAAAGTCTTACTTGATTGGAGGTATTCCAAATTGCGATGGTCAGTATATATCAGAATTGGGTAGGAAGTCCCTTCTAGTAGATGCCTCCAATGCTCCAATGATGCTTTGATAACCAGAAGCTCCTTTTCACCTACAGGATAGTTGCGTTCTGGGGCTGTCATAAGTCGGGAAAAAAAAGCAACTGGATGTATGGGATCCTTTGGGGATCTTTGTTGAGACAATATAGCGCCCAGCGCATAGTCCGAAGCGTCTACTTCCAAAATGTATTGGAGGTTGGTATCTGGGAAGTGAAGTATGGGAGCAGTTGTGAAGGATCGTTTAAGGAGATCAAAAGCCTGTTGTGCCTGTGGATTCCACCGGAAGGATGTAAGAGATCCAGTAAGACTTGTCAAAGGTTTGGCAATGTTGGAAAATCCCTTGATGAATTTCCTGTAGAAATTTGCAAAGCCAAGGAACCGTTGTACGTCCTTCCTAGTGGTAGGAGTAGGCCACTTTTGAATTGCTTCTATTTTTCCATCTTCCATACTAACACCTGAAGAGGATATTTTATATCCTAGGAATGTAATTTCCTGAGTGTGGAAAGAACATTTTTCCGGCTTGGCGTACAGCCGATGAGTTCTTAACCGATCCAATACCCAGCGCACATGTTTCTGGTGGTCCTGCAAATTATCGGAATAGATGAGGATGTCATCCAGATAGATTACAAGGCACACGTCCAGTAGATCTCTAAAGATATCATTGATGAAATACTGGAACGTGGCGGGGGCGTTGCAGAGCCCGAATGGCATCACTAAGTACTCATAGAGCCCGTATCTGGTCCTGAAGGCGGTGAGCCACTCATCTCCTTCCCTGATCCTAAGAAGGTTATAGGCTCCCCTGAGATCAAGCTTTGTGTAGATGGTAGCTTTGCTAAGCCTTTCCACTAATTCGGGAATAAGAGGAAGAGGGTATCTGTTCTTTTTTGTCCTCTTGTTCAATTCTCTGTAATCTATGATAGGGCGTAAGGACATGTCCTTATTCCGTACAAAGAACATCCCTGCTCCTGCGGGGGAAGTGGAAGGTCTAATGAAACCCTTTTTAAGATTTTCATCGAGGTAAGTCTTGAGGTGTTCGAGTTCTGGTTGAGAGAGCGGGTATATATGACCATATGGTATGTTAACACCAGGTAAGAGTTCTATCGGGCAGTCATAAATACGATGCGGTGGTAGTTGTTCCGCTTCTTTTTTACTGAACACATCTAAATAATCCAAGTATTCGGATGGAACAGTCTCAGGTGAGAGGAGTAACTGTTGTTGAGGAGGGTAGCAGGTTTCAAGACAGAAGGGGGAGTTCAATTCCACTTCTAGAGTGTGCCAAGATATCTTGGGTTGATGTTTCTGAAGCCAGGATAGGCCTAACACAACTGAAAAAAGAGGAGATGGTAATACATCGAAGGTGATGTATTCAGTATGGCCCTTACCCAAAGTTACCTTGAGAGGAATAGTGTGATGTGTTATCGGACCTGAATTAACTAAAGTGCCATCAATAACTCGAATAGAAACTGGGCTTGCTTTCACAATCAGTGGTATTTTATTTTTTTGTGCAAGTGATAAATCAAGAAAGTTGGAGTAAGCTCCTGAATCTATGATAGCTTCAGTTCGTAGGGCTCGCTGTTCCCACTGCAAAAAGAGAGACAAGGTACAGTAAGCTGCGTTCACAATCTTATTAGTCAAGCAATGGTTAAAAGTACTTAGCTTACTTCTCTTATTGCGTTGTAGCAATGGACATTCCTTTACTAAGTGTGCGGGAGAAGCGCAGTACATGCACAAATTCTTTTGCTGTCTGCGGTGTCTTTCCTCCATGGTTAGCGGTCCTTTAGTAAACCCAATCTCCATAGGGGTGGAACTGTCCTTTGAGGGTACAGGTGTAGTGTAGTACTTCTGAGCTGCCTCGGAATGTTGGCGCTCGGATTTCCTCTCTCTAAGTCTCCTGTCTATCTGAACTGTAAGAGCCATCAGACTTTCAAGAGTTGTTGGTATCTCTATACGGGCAAGTTCGTCTTTAAGTGCGTCAGAAAGCCCTAAGCGGTATTGGTTACGCAGTGCTACCTGACTCCACTCTGAATCCTTAGTGTATAGCTTGAACTCTGAGAGGTATTCTTCCACAGGGCGTCTGCCCTGTTTAAGGGAGCGCATCTTAGCTTCTGCGGTAAGTTGCTTTTGCGTATCTTCATACAATGCACTCATTTCCGTGAAGAAATCTGTAAGCGAGCCCAGGATAGGATCATTGTTCTCGAGAAAGGTGTCTGCCCAAATTCTAGGCTCCCCTGTGAGGAAGGATATCACAGTCATGACTTTAAGCCTCTCAGTATGGTAGGTTCTAGGCTTCATTTGAAAAAGCAAGTAACAGGCATTCCTGAATTGCCGAAATAGTTTCCTGTCCCCTGTGAATCTTTCAGGTAGGCAGACATGAGGTTCTGGGGTACTGTCCCTTACTGCTGCTCTGAGGTTATCATTTTGGAGTTGCAAGTCTCTCATGCCTTGGGATAGTCTTTCAACCGTTTGAGTAAGGTTGTAGACCACTGTGGGTAAATCCGCTGGATCCATAATAAGGCCGATTAATCTGTCAGGATATACTGGTTACCCTATTATACGTGAGTGGATCTCAACTGCAGATAAATATTAATGTATCACAAAAGCAAGAACCTTGTGGAGCTCTTGTAATCCTTGTTACAGGAGAGTGGCAAGGAAGCCAGAAATATGGAGTTTGCAACAAATACAGTTAATGTATATCCTTGTTTGCTGTATTTAGCACCTTTAGTAGCAAGCTGGTATTTTATATACAGTCCTGAACGCTACAACTCACAAATTTACAGTACTTGGTATATTGTATCGTATCTTGGTTGTAGAAGTGCTAATATGCTGCAATTGTACTACTCCTAGCAATGAGCCGGAGTGAGAATCGGCGTCTGCTGTAAACCCCTTAAAACAGCGTGGAAAGACTGAGAGGGGAGAGATGATGCCGCTGCGGCGTGCAGAGAGACAGAGTGAGGGTGTGTGCTGTTCCTCCAATCAGAGCCCCGGATTACCTGACAGGCAGCGTGTGAGCGCTGCAAGACTTTAGCTTGTTTGTAGGCAGGAGTGTCTCTGTGAGTTATCTGACGGACAGCGTGTGAACGCTGAAGTACTTCGGCTTGTTATAGCCAGTATCGGTTAAAAGTAGAAAGCTCCGATAATCATAAGAATGGCAGTCTGAATTAATGAGTCCTCTCTGGAATGCTATTAGAAGCACGCTGGATATGATTGATGCCGGTTGAGAACCGGGTAGGTAATTTAACAGCAACTGTTAGAATAGCACGTTGTGAGCAGGGAAATAAATCCTGATGTCAGCAGATACTGATAGTTTGTAAATCCAATGTGGGAAAAGGTGATCTCTGATAATTTAGCCTCCTGGTTTAGATAGGTGTCTTCTCTTGTTGAAAAGTCAGAATAATAAACATTAATCGGCAGGTGGAAGGGGGAGGAGCAGCCTTAAGTAACCTCAGCTTAAAGGTACAGGAACCAAACCTGACACAATGTGATTCTCCTTATCTGATTTTTCATACGGATAAGGTAGTCCTGCGTACCAAACTTGGGTTCTTACCTAAGGTGGTATCTAACAAGAATATCAATCAAGAGATTGTGGTTCCATCCTTGTGTTACACAATCTGGACGTGGTCTGTGCTTTAAAGTTTTACTTACAAGCTACAAAAGATTTTCGTCAAACATCTGCTTTGTTTGTTGTCTACTCTGGACAGAGGAGAGGTCAAAAGGCTTTGGCAATCTCTTTTTCTTTTTGGCTAAGAAGCTTAATCCGTTTAGCCTATGAGACTGCTGGACAGCAGCCTCCTGAAAGGATTACAGCTCATTCCACTAGAGCTGTGGCTTCCACTTGGGCCTTTAAAAATGAGGCTTCTGTTGAACAGATTTGCAAGGCGGCAACTTGGTCTTCGCTTCATACTTTTTCAAAATTTTACAAATTTGATACTTTTGCTTCTTCGGAGGCTATATTTGGGAGAAAGGTTTTACAGGCAGTGGTTCCTTCCATTTAAGTTCCTGCCTTGTCCCTCCCTTCATCCGTGTACTTTAGCTTTAGTATTGGTATCCCACAAGTAATGGATGATCCGTGGACTGGATACACCTTACAAGAGAAAACACAATTTATGCTTACCTGATAAATTTATTTCTCTTGTGGTGTATCCAGTCCACGGCCCGCCCTGTCATTTAAGGCAGGTAATTTTTAAATTTAAACTACAGTAACCACTACACCCTATGGTTCCTCCTTTCTCGGCTTGTTTTCGGTCGAATGACTGGCTATGACAGTTAGGGGAGGAGCTATATTACAGCTCTGCTGTGGGTGTCCTCTTGCAACTTCCTGTTGGGAATGAGAATATCCCACAAGTAATGGATTATCCGTGGACTGGATACACCACAAAAGAAATAAATTTATCAGGTAAGCATAAATTGTGTTTTTTACATGTGTATTTATGTGTTTATATGTGTAAACATGTATGTGCACACATACATACATATAAAGACATATATAAAGATATATAGACATATCTATCTATCTATCTATCTATCTATTTACCATCTATTCATATAGATATATAGGTAAAGAAATTTTACAAAAATATGTTTATACATCTAAAAATATATATTTAAAAATTAAAAAGAACATAGAAGAGGGGGCGGAGCTGGCCGTTGAAATAAATGGTCGCACACTGAGTGAGCTCCTGCTGAATGCCCTAATTATTCAAGGATAACACTTGTAAAATGAGCCATATCTGACTTTAAAAATCACAGATAGCATACATAAAGGATTGCCACACGATGAGTTGAACCCGGAGAGCAAATAAGAACATTTTCGGCCTTCCCTTCCGGATATTCCGGTACGGCCCAAAATTTAGTCCCTGGCTTCAATCGCGGCCTACATTGCAGCTTTGAAATTACAGTGCGGCCTGATCCTGTGGACAGCCGTTTACACTTCAGAAGTATCGCAATCTGGGGTGACATGTAACCAGCTCAAATATCCAGCAGAATCCGCTGATTAAAAAAACATTCAGATAGACCACATGGGCGCGACCATGCTGCAAAGCTACATCTCAAGACAATTACTTGTACATCACCCAACTTTAATTAAATACAGCTATACTCAGCAGAATATGAATACCTACTAAGCTGGCCACATGAGCATAAAGGCACAACCTCATTGAAATCACTCCTACACAAACAGCTATACTTTTAGCTTCACTCAAGGGAATCTCTCAGAAAGCACCAGCAATCCATCCATAATTAATATTGTTACTGGACAGAGCTATCTGGGGACTACTAGCTTAGCTGGAACTTTGTGCCTCTGGTTTAATTGATAAAAATAATAATGTCGCCCAAGAGACTATCTAAATCAGAGAGAACTCTCAAAAGCCATCACAGCACATCCACAGCACTTAACAACTTTTTCAAACCTCTGGAATCTTCAGAGCACTGCACTGGGCCCTCAGAAAAAACAACCTCTTCACTTATCTCTCCTAAGACACTAGCACCTGAGATGGCGAAATCCATGCAGGTCTCAAAATCCCTTCTGGAATCTATCCTCTCTAAACAAGATTTTAGAAACCTAATTGTCCAGGTTAAATCCTGCATTAAAGAAGAAATATCTGATCTTCGCATAGAGATGCATGAAATAGGGGATAGGGTGGAAGCTTTAGAGGAAGATACTGAAATGCACCAATCTGAAATTGCAAACCTTCAACAGAATGTACAAGCTCAGAACAATGTTATATTACAACTCCAGGATAAACTGGAGGACATTGAAAATCGGAGCAGAAGACAAAATTTAAGAATAAGAGGTATACTGGAATCAATTGCCCCAGACTATTCCAGCACCTTAAGGGTCCAACTTTCACAGCTCCAATTGCCATGTATAGGTTCCACACAGCCCTAAGACCCAAACCAAAAGAAGGACAATCACCAAGAGACGTAATAATTTGCTTCCACGAATACCAAGATAAGGAAGATCTAATAAAACAAGCCAGAAATGCTACATCACTTACACCTAGATTTAGAGTTTGGCATTAGCCGTCAAAACCAGCGTTAGAGGCTCCTAACGCTGGTTTTGGGCTACCGCTGGTATTTAGAGTCAGTCAGGAAAGGGTCTAACGCTCACTTTCCAGCCGCGACTTTTCCATATCGCAGATCCCCCTATGCCATCCCCCTACGCCCTTTGCGTATCCTATCTTTTCAATGGGATCTTTCTAACGCCGGTATTTAGAGTCTTGGCTGAAGTGAGCGTTAGAAATCTAACGACAAAACTCCAGCCGCAGAGAAAAGCCAGGAGTTAAGAGCTTTCTGGGCTAACGCCGGTTCATAAAGCTCTTAACTACTGTGCTCTAAAGTACACTAACACCCATAAACTACCTATGTACCCCTAAACTGAGGACCCCCCACATTGCCGCCACTTTATTCAATTTTTTTAAACCCTAATCTGCCGACCGCACACCGCCGCCACTTACATTATCCCTATGTACCCCTAATCTGCTGCCCCTAACACCGCCGACCCCTATATTATATTTATTAACTCCTAATCTGCCACCCCCAACGTCGCTGCTACCTTACCTACAATTATTAACCCCTAATCTGCCGACCAGACCTCACCGCTACCATAATAAAGTTACCCTATAATAAATAGTATTAACCCCTAATCTGCCCTCCCTAACATCACCGACACCTAACTTCAAGTATTAACCCCTAATTTGCCGACCGGACCTCACCGCTACTCTATTAAATTTATTAACCCCTAAAGCTAAGTCTAACCCTAACACTAACACCCCCCTAAGTTAAATATAATTTTTATCTTACAAAATAAATTAACTCTTATTAAATAAATTAATCCTAATTAAAGCTAAATTCTTACCTGTAAAATAAACCCTAATATAGCTACAATATAAATTATAATTATATTGTAGCTATTTTAGGATTAATATTTATTTTACAGGCAACTTTGTATTTATTTTAAACAGGTACAATAGCTATTAAATAGTTAATAACTATTTAATAGCTACCTAGTTAAAATAATTACAAAATTACCTGTAAAATAAATCCTAACCTAAGTTACAATTAAACCTAACACTACACTATCAATAAATTAATTACATAAAATACCTACAAATAAATACAATTAAATAAACTAACTAAAGTACAAAAAATAAAAAAAGAACTAAGTTAGAAAAAATCAAAAAATAATTTAGAAACATTAGAAAAAGATTACAACAATTTTAAGCTAATTGCACCTACTCTAAGCCCCCTAATAAAATAACAAAGCTCCCCAAAATAAAAAAATGCCCTACCCTATTCTAAAATTAAAATAGAAAAGCTCTTTTACCTTACCAGCCCTTAAAAGGGCCTTTTGCGGGGCATGCCCCAAAGAAAACAGCTCTTTTGCCTGTAAAAAAAAACATACAATACCCCCCCAACATTACAACCCACCACCCACATACCCCTAATCTAACCCAAACCCCCCTTAAATAAACCTAACACTAAGCCCCTGAAGATCATCCTACCTTATCTTCACCACGCCGGGTATCACCGATCGGTCCAGGCTCCGAAGTCTTCATCCAAGCCCAAGCGGGGGCTGAAGAGGTCCATGATCCGGCTGAAGTCTTGGCCCAAGCGGGGGGCAGAAAAGGTCCATGATCCGGCTGAAGTCTTCATCCAAGCGGGAGCTGAAGAGATCCATGGTCCATGATCCAAGATGGCGTCCCTCGAATGCCGATTGGCTGATAGGATTCTATCAGCCAATCGGAATTAAGGTAGGAAAATTCTGATGTTCAATCCAATTGGCTGATTGGATTAGCCAATCAGATTGAGCTTGCATTCTATTGGCTGATCGGAACAGCCAATAGAATGCGAGCTCAATCTGATTGGCTGATTGGATCAGCCAATAGGATTGAACTTGAATCTGATTGGTTGATTCCATCAGCCAATCAGAATTTTCCTACCTTAATTCCGATTGGCTGATAGAATCCTATCAGCCAATCGGAATTCGAGGGACTCCATCTTGGATGACGTCCCTTAAAGGAACCGTCATTCGTCGGGAAGTCGTCGGTGAAGAAGGATGTTCCGCGTCAGCGGGATGAAGATGGATCCGGAAGAAAGAAGATTGAAGATGCCGCTTGATAGAATACTTCAGCCGGATCATGGACCTCTTCAGCCCCCGCTTGGGCGAAGACTTCAGCCGGATCATGGACCTCTTCAGCCCCCGCTTGGGCTTGGATGAAGACTTCGGAGCCTGGACCGATTGGTGATACCCGGCGTGGTGAAGATAAGGTAGGATGATCTTCAGGGGCTTAGTGTTAGGTTTATTTAAGGGGGGTTTGGGTTAGATTAGGGGTATGTGGGTGGTGGGTTGTAATGTTGGGGGGGGGTATTGTTTGTTTTTTTTACAGGCAAAAGAGCTGAATTCTTTGGGGCATGCCCCGCAAAAGGCCCTTTTAAGGACTGGTAAGGTAAAAGAGCTTTACAATTTTTATTTTAGAATAGGGTAGGGCATTTTTTTATTTTGGGGGGCTTTGTTATTTTATTAGGGGGCTTAGAGTAGGTGTAATTAGCTTAAAATTGTTGTAATCTTTTTCTGTTTGTAAATAATTTTTTGATTTTTTGTAACTTAGTTCTTTTTTTATTTTTTGTACTTTAGTTAGTTTATTTAATTGTATTTATTTGTAGGTATTTTATGTAATTAATTTATTGATAGTGTAGTGTTAGGTTTAATTGTAACTTAGGTTAGGATTTATTTTACAGGTAATTTTGTAATTATTTTAACTAGGTGGCTATTAAATAGTTATTAACTATTTAATAGCTATTGTACCTGGTTAAAATAAATACAAAGTTGCCTGTAAAATAAATATTAATCCTAAAATAGCTACAATGTAATTATTTGTTATATTGAAGCTATATTAGGGTTTATTTTACAGGTAAGTATTTAGCTTTAAATAGGAATAATTTATTTAATAAGAGTTAATTTATTTCGTTAGATTTAAATTATATTTAACTTAGGGGGGTGTTAGTGTTAGGGTTAGACTTAGCTTTAGGGGTTAATAAATGTATTAGAGTAGCGGTGAGGTCCGGTCGGCAGATTAGGGGTTAATTATTGTAGGTAGCTGGCGGCGACGTTGTGGGGGGCAGATTAGGGGTTGATAAATATAATATAGGGGTCGGCGGTGTTATGGGCAGCAGTTTAGGGGTACATAGGTATAATGTAGGTTGCGGCGGTGTACGGAGCGGCAGATTAGGGGTTAATTGTATAATGCAGGTGTCAGCGATAGCGGGGTCAGAAGATTAGGGGTTAATAAGTCCTTTTAATAAGGCCCTTTTAAGGACTGGTTAGGGTTGTTTAGACTCGGGGTACATGTTAGGGTGTTAGGTGCAGACTTAGGAAGTGTTTCCCCATAGGAAACAATGGGGCGGCGTTAGGAGCTGAACGCTGCTTTTTTGCAGGTGTTAGGTTTTTTTTTCAGCTCAAACAGCCCCATTGTTTCCTATGGGGGAATCGTGCACGAGCACGTTTTTGAAGCTGGCCGCGTCCGTAAGCACCGCTGGTATTGAGAGTTGCAGTGGCGGTAAATTATGCTCTACGCTCCTTTTTTGGAGCCTAACGCAGCCGTTCTGTGAACTCTAAATACCAGCGGTATTTAAAAGCTGCAGGGGAAAAAAAGCCAGCGTTAGCTACGCAGGTCGTTACCGACAAAACTCTAAATGTAGCCGTATGTTACCAAGGCTCCAAGTTATAATTTTTTGCTGATTTATCACAAAGAACTTTACAAAGGAGGTGGGAAATTCTCCCCCTCACGACCATCTTGAGGAAAAACAACATTCAACTATCCTGGAAAGGTCAGAAGAAAACCTGTATGGATCCAGGCTACATAGAAGAATTTTTCAAATAAATCAACATTTCAACCCTAGTCCATACCCAAATCTCCTCTTTACCAAGATCACAGATGGATCTCCCAGCTGCATCAGCTCCAAGACCTCAAAGAACCTTGTGGCAAACATCTTCCTTTAAAAGACATAAGAAATCCCTTGGTCCCCAGACTGAATATGGGTGAGATCATACTGGTTTTAATATAGTTAATTTCTAGAATAGTGCCTTTTAGCCTTAAAGGGACATCAAACTTAATTTTTTTCTTCCATGATTCAGATAGAGAATACAATGTTAAACAACTTTCCAATTTACTTATATTATTTAATTTGCTTCCTTCTCTTATTATACTTTGCTGAAAGGTTTACCTAGGAAAGTTCAGGAGCAGGAGAGAACCTAGGCTCTAGCTGTTGATTGGTGGCTGCATATATATATTGATTGTGATTGACTCACCTATGTGTTTTGTTAGAAACCATAAGTGCATTACTGCTCCTTCAACAAATGATACCATGAGAATGAAACAAATTAGATAATAGAAGTAAATTAGAAAGTTGTTTAAAATTGTATTCTCTATCTTAATCATGAAAGAAAAAATGTGGGTTTGATGTCCCTTTAATGTTTAGGCTTCCATTAAAGCTTTTCAGCTTCCTTTATGAAGAGTCTATAAGCTCTCCACATATTGCAAGTTAAGGATCCTAAAACTCCCTCTTAAATTGTATTGTATTTATTTAGTTTTATTTCTATTTCCTTTTTTTCCCTTTTTCTCTATAGATTTATAATCTTGTTCATTGACATTGTATTAGAAAATGTTTTATCAACACATTGAAAAATGTAAAGTTTATTCTCTACAACCCCTTTTTAAGGGGGAATTGTTTGTTGTACATAGTTGAAATTATGTTTTGTTAAACCTGTTTATTATACTTTTTTTACTCACTAAAACCTTGAGTGATACACCAATTCTCAAACCCCGACACAAAGTGCACTTACCACTAAGAAAACATGCTTACCATACCAATTTTCAAACAATCTATGGCTTCGCAATTAACAGGACAGAAATTTAGTATAATCACTATAAACACCAAAGGGCTTTATGCACCATTTAAGAGATCCAAGGCTTTTCATGATCTAATTCATAAGAATGGAATTATATTGTTTCTCTAAGAAACCCACTTAAAAAAAGGGAATGAACCCAAATATTTCTCATCTCATTACCCCACTCACTATCATAGTAGTAATTTAAAAAAAAACTAATAGAGTTAGCATTTTATTCCATAAATATATACAATTTAAACATATTTTTAAGAGCAAGATAAAGAAGGAAGATACTTAGGAATTAGTGGGCTATTATTTGGCAAACTGATTACCCTAGTAAATGTTTATGCCCCGAATACAAACCAGGCTATCTTTTTCAAAAAAATCACTAACTCTACAATAACATTTTCCAAAGGCCCACTTATACTAGCAGGCTATTTCAATTTACCACTAGACCCTCTGATTGACAGTTCCAATACACAATTGATAGACCGTAACAAAACTCATCATTCAATTTGGAGCGAGTTTTCCCTACTGAACCTACACAACTCTTGGAGACACTTGCATCCCCATAAACATGATTATACCTTTTTCAACAACCCCAACCCCAATAGATCCTATTCCAGAATAGACTACATAATGGCAGATCACATATCAATAATACATTTGAGAGACTCCTGCATCATTCCCATTAATTGGACAGACCACTCTGCCGTGAGCATTACATTCATCTGGCCTTCAATTCCCACAAGACCCTTCCAATGGAGACTGAACAAAGTTCTATTATCTGACCCCTTGATTAAAATTGATATTAAAAAGCGCTACAAGAATACTTTGAGATAACTAATACCCCTGAGATATCCCCGAGAACCCTTTGGGAAACCCATAAATACATCATTAGAGGCATTCTGATGAAGCACCCAAGCCACCAAAAACAAACAAAATAAACAAAAATACATAACTCTAACCTAGAAATGAACAAACTAGATTACATTCATAAGACACACCCAACAGATACAACAACATAAACAAAACTAAATCAAGCCAGATCCCAACTTAATGAGTACTTCGACATCAAAGCTCAAAATACTGCCTTTTTACTAAGACAAAAATTTCATACTCAACATAATCGACCAGGCAAATTGCTAGCGAGAGCACTTAAAAGTAAAACCAAAGTGTCATACGTACACTCCTTAACAAACAACAAATCAGAAAAAATCATAGAATACAAAATGATTGCAAAAATGTTTAGAGAATATTACTCTAAACTATACAATCTATTCTATAACCGCCCTGATAACACTCCCACGCAAAATTACAACAATTATCTTAACCCCTTGGAACTCCCACAGATCCATTCTGAACATTGCCATTCTCTGTCTGAGCCCATCACTCCACAAGAGTTAGATAAAGCAATAAAAACCCTAAAACAAGGGAAAAGCCCTGGCCCGGATGTATTTAGCAACTTTAAATCCCTATTAATGCCATCACTCCTAAAACTCTACAATCAGATAGATTTAGATAACTCATTCTAAGAAAATATGCTGGAAGCTTATATTACAGTCCTACTCAAGCCAAGTAAAACACCTACTAACCCAGCCAACTTAAGTCCAATATCACTACTCAATGTAGACCTGAAAATATATTCAAAAATCTTAGCCAACAGGTTAAATCCCATTCTTACACACATCATCCATACCTACCAAACTGGCTTTGTTCAACAGAGAGAAGCCAAAGATAATACGGTCAAAGTAGCCCATCTTCTCCATTATACTCAACATCAAAAATTACCAACCCTTTTCATTTCAACAGATGCAGAAAAGCATTTGATCACCTTGATTGGACCTTTATGCTAAGCAGTCTCCATAAATTTGGATTACCAAAAAATTAATATCTAAAATCTTACACATCCCTATCAGTGAAAGTGAAAGTAAATGGCCTTTTATCAGAAAGCTTTCAGATTAGGAATGGATCGAGACAAGGGTGCCCTTTATCCCCTCTTATTTCAATGGAAGCACTAGCTTACACTTTACGTAACTCTCCTGACATAAAAGGAATTAAGGTTAAAAACTCAGAATACAAATTAGCATTGTTCGCCAATGATCTCTTAATGGCACTTACTGAACCATCTAAATCTCTCCTGATGGTCCACTCCATCCTCCAAAAATATGGCACAGGCTCTAATTTTTCAATCCATTTTGGGAAATCAGACATTGATAAATTTCATCAACACAGTGACCTCTAGTGGTACCAGAATATATTCCGTCATTTAAAACCATTATAAAAACAAATATAAATCATAGTCTCTATTCAGACCATATGGATGTAGTGTATTTAGGCATTTAATCCACCATACTTCTTTCTGTTTTAATTTTAATTCCCTATTACCCTCTCTTCTGTGGTGGGGGATATGGTCAATTACTTGAAAGCGAAGCTGACTTACTGTATGACCCATATTGGTAAAATGTGCAGATACTGAAAGTTACATGTCCTTTGATTTAATAGATGCTTTGTGTTGACTAAACCTATTCTTGGTGGCTTGGGTGGTCTCGCCAATATAGCAAAGGCCAAATGGGCATTTAAGTAGGTAAATTGCATAGTTGATTTGTCATGTATATAGCCCATTAATAGTGTATTGCTGTCTTTTGTCATTCTGTGCTAAAAATTTCCCTTTTATGACTGAATTACATTGAGCACAATGTAGACAGGGGCAACAGCCTTTATTTGGAGTAGTCAAATAATTTATGTCAGAGGTTTTGGTTGTACCTACATCAGCTTTTACTATGTGGTCCCTAAGATTTTTTACCCTTCTATATGATGGCATGGGGGGTAATTTAAAGGATTCTATCTCTGGGTTATACTTTGACAAAAGGTGCCAATACTAATTTCTCTGTTTGTTTTCTATCATGTATTCTATCCAGTTCCTGAATATTTTTATTGATATTTTCTTTTGGGTAGCCTCTTTGGGTAAATTTATTGCCCATAGATTTTAATCTTTCTGGCAATATTTTCTGATCTCTGACTATTCTTTTGGTACGCAAAAGTTGGCTCCTTGGTATCGATTTAAAAACAGTGTCAGGGTGAAAACTTTCGTATCGCAATAAGGTATTTCTATCCGTTGGCTTTACATATAAATCTGTACTTAGTGTGTTTCCATATCTATATACAGTTGTGTCCAAAAAGTTCATCTGTTGGGTAGAATAGGTAAGGGTAAATCTTAGGCCTGTCATAGAGGCATTAATATCCTCAACAAACTGTATCAGGGACTCCAATGAGCCCCCCCATATGCCAAAAATATAATCTATATATCTTAACCACAGCTTACAATAGCTGATGAATGGCTGATTACTGTAGACAAATTTGTTCTCAAAGCCACTCATAAACAAATTGGCATATGAGGGGGCTACATTGGAGCCCATAGCTGTTCCCTGCTTTTGCATATAATAAGTGTCTTGGAAAAGGAAGTAATTGCAATACAGGACAAGTCTCAACATATCGTCAAAAAAATCAATCTGAGATATATTATATAAACTACTGTCACTCTTCATATGTACCTCCAACAAGCAATTCAGGTGTAGAAACATTTGTTAAATTTGTTCAACAAGATGTTGCCAATTTAAAGAAAAAAACTAGACTAAATCCTTACACAAAACAACATAACCTCACTAAAGGGGAATGGGAGGCTATATCTACTTTGAAAAACAACAAAAATATCACCATAAAAAATACTGATAAGGGCGGAGCAATAATAGTGCTAGACACTGACTATTATGTACAGGAAATTTTACAACAGCTATCAGATGGAGGGGTATATGAAATATTGGATCATAATCCCCTAAAAGAAATACAAAGAGAGCTTAAGGGTATATTGGATAGAGCTTTGACCCACAATATTATTTCTAAACAGGTTTATGATTTTCTGTATAACAAATACCCTATAACACCAATTTTTTACGCACTGCCCAAAGTTCATAAAAGTTAATTACACCCACCAGGACGCCCTATTTTGGCCTGTACAGATTCTATATTTTCCAATGTTTCCATTTTTTTGGATAAAATACTTTTTCCATTTGTTAAACAGCAAAAATCCTTTATTAAGGATACAAATGATTTCCTTACAAAACTCACGGGGATTGAAGTAGATGAGACTTGGTTAATTTTCTCATTGGATGTGGTAAATCTGTATACCTCTATTCCCCATGAGGCAGGTCTATTGACCGTTAAAAGTTTCTTGAGTGACAGTGGTTTATATAATATATCTTAGATTGATTTTTTGACAATATGTTGAGACTTGTCCTGTATTGCAACTACTTCCTTTTCCAAGACACTTATTATATGCAAAAGCAGGGAACAGCTATGGGCTACAGTGTAGCCCCCTCATATGCCAATTTGTTTATGAGTGGCTTTGAGAACAAATTTGTCTACAGTAATCAGCCATTCATCAGCTATTGTAAGCTGTGGTTAAGATATATAGATGATATTTTTGGCATACGGGGGGGCTCATTGGAGTCCCTGATACAGTTTGTTGAGGATATTAATTCCTCTATGACAGGCCTAAGATTTACCCTTACCTATTCTACCCAACAGATTAACTTTTTGGATACAACTGTATATAGATATGGAAACACACTAAGTACAGATTTATATGTAAAGCCAACGGATAGAAATACCTTATTGCGATACGAAAGTTTTCACCCTGAAACTGTTTTTAAATCGATACCAAGGAGCCAACTTTTGCGTACCAAAAGAATAGTCAGAGATCAGAAAATATTGCCAGAAAGATTAAAATCTATGGGCAATAAATTTATCCAAAGGCTACCCAAAAGAAAATATCAATAAAACTATTCAGGAACTGGATAGAATACATGATAAAAAACAAACAGAGAAAGGAACAGACAGATTGGTGCTTTCGATGGAATACAGTGACAAGAGTAATGACATCTTTAAAATAGTGAGAAAGTATTGGCACCTTTTGTCAAAGTATAACCCAGAGATAGAATCCTTTAAATTACCCCCCATGCCATCATATAGAAGGGTAAAAAATCTTAGGGACCACATAGTAAAAGCTGATGTAGGTACAACCAAAACCTCTGACATAAATTATTTGACTGCTCCAAATAAAGGCTGTTACCCCTGTCTACATTGTGCTCAATGTAATTCAGTCATAAAAGGGAAATTTTTAGCACAGAATGACAAAAGACAGCAATACACTATTAACGGGCTATATACATGCCAAACCAACTATGCAATTTACCTACTTAAATGCCCATGTGGCCTTTGCTATATTGGCGAGACCACCCAAGCCGCCAGGGATAGGTTTAGTCAACACAAAGCATCTATTAAATCAAAGGACATGTCACTTCCAGTATCTGCACATTTTACCAATATGGATCATACAGTAAGTCAGCTTCGCTTTCAAGTAATTAACCATATCCCCCACCACAGAAGAGGGGGTAATAGGGAATTAAAGTTAAAACAGAAAGAAGTATGGTGGATTAAACGTCTAAATACACTACATCCATATGGTCTGAATAGAGACTATGATTTGTATTTGTTTTTATAATGGTTTTAAATGATGGAATATATTCTGGTACCACTAGAGGTCACTGTGTTGATGAAATTTATAAACCTGGATCGGTATGGGTTAAATCAATTAACATTGAGAATTGAAGCCTGATTGGTTCAGATACCCTTTTTAAATTCTGTTTATTTGTTTTTAACTTATGCATGATTAAGGACCATGTAGGTCCGAAACATCGCTTTTTAATGGTTGCTATACCTCAAATAAAGATTTTTCATCTATAAAAGAAGATTTTTTGTACTGTGGTGCTGTTACCTTGTTTTCTACATTGACTATATATATATATATATATATATATATTTATTTAAAAATAAAGAGAACATTTTCTTTTATGTGAACATCATTAGAATGTAAATTATGAACAACTACCTTCAGGTTTATTGTTGTAGGTCTAACGCAGTGTTGAGTTAGCGAGGAAGTGATGTGTTAGATTTTTTTTTTTAAAGTGCTTTGTCTATGGGGAGTAAAACATAACACGGTCGCGATATCTGAAGTACTGAAATTAGGGCTCTTCTGGTTTCACTCATGCACAAACAATTTATTTCAACTTGTTATAAGTGTGTGTTTGTGCATGAGTGAAAGCGCTAAAAAGCGTGCCACTTGTAATCAGGCCCTCAAGAAGTAAATATTGAATGTTTGATAAAATATAATATCATTAATAAAAAATGAAGTGCCAACCTCAGTCATAATTTTTTATATATCAAAAAAAGAAAATTATTTGCATAGACAGGCAAGTTTGTAACGTTACAATGCTTATATACTGTACCTGCATCTTGTACAAAGATGAAGTATAGTTAGTTACAAACAGCATTAGCTTGTTTTGTACAATAATTAGTGTTTTAAAAAAAAATAAAAAATATTTTCTATTCTTTATTATACAATGGTGTTTTTATAATTTAAATAGTATGGGAACATGACAGGATGACTTATAGCAAACAATATTTTTAGCTGTGGCTGACAGAAACAATGATCTTAGCTACAGTGGACAGAGGAAACAACAGCTGAATTTCCTACACGCTGTGCTATAAAGCCACACAATAAGTTAGGCATTTTTACACTCAAGAAGCAATATCAGAGTAAAGGAAAATATATTGTTTTAACCCCTTAGTGACCAGACCATTTTTCAATTTTCTTTTTTTGTGCTTGAAACGTCCTTGGTCATTAAGGGGTTAAAATAAATGTTGCTTTCGAAAATTTGTTCCTAAGTATAGTAAAGTAATTTACTATAATTTTATATCATTATTCTCTACAGTTGCTATTGAGCCAAAGAAAACTTGCTAGATATTTACAATCTCTTCATGTTGAAACAAACTATATATACTGCACCCTTATAATATAGTGCATTTATTTTACATATTTTACTTTCACCATGCATATCATTTTTATGTGAATGTGCATTTGAAATAAAAGCTGACATATGCCACATTGCTGAATATCTGCACTCTTGTGAGGTTAGGATTAATTTAGGTAAGGTGTGGGTAGATAGTCTGATCTGGGGCGCGATCCGATATACGGCGTAGTTTTTGGCGCAAGCGAGGGAACCCACGCCATCCGTAATTTCACCTCGCACATCGGGGTATTACATATACTGCGCCGTTAGATGCTAAACTGGCATAAGTAGGACAAACTGGCGATCTTCCGAAAAGTGCGCAAATACACATACACGCAAGTGACTTACGCCTGCATTTTGTCCACGTAAAGTCTCAATAAAGAGTATTTTTATGCAAATTATGCTAAAATTCGTAAAAATTCAACCGCGACTCCATCTAAAAATGCGCCACGTAATTACGCTATTCAAAAATCATATATAAACCCATGCGCAGCCGCCATTTTCTTCAGTGTGTTTGGATGGTTCATTGAGCTACAGCACACTACAGTGGAGTGGAGGATTAGTCAGAGTAGAGTGAGAGGCGCAAACAGAGGGGTTAGTTAGGTCGCATTGTTGGTTAGTTAAGCTTGTACACTTACACATATTTTTACATATTGCACACATATTGCATACATATAAAAAATACACAACACTTTTTTTTTCTAACACCTCACACATTTTATTTCAATTTTACAGTGTGATAGGCTGAGTGTTTGGTTGTGATTGTGTGTGATTGAACTGGGAGTGAGTGTGTGTAGTGTGAGGATGGCAGGGAGAGGTAGGGCGGAGGGGAGGAGGGGAGAGGAGTGGCAGGGAGAGCAATATTGTAGAGGACAGGAGGAGCAGTGGGGTCCCCGTCAGGGAGTAAGTTGAGTGGGGAGAGGGAGAGCTAGAAGGGATGATGGGAGGGGAGATACCCGAGAGCCCCAGAGACCAGGCACATCCAGAAGAGGGACAGAGGGTGCACATGGGGACAGAAGGGGGGAGGAGGGAGAGGATAGGGAGGAACCCACACCAGGGACATCGCAGGGAGCAAGCCACAGAGGATGAGATGTCCAAACTTCTCATTCAATGAGAATGTTGCCCTAGTCCAGGCCATCATGGACAATCACAGTGCCCTCTTTGGCCAGGAGAAGGGCAAAGGCATTGCCAAAAGGCGTAAAACGGCATGGTTGGCGGTAGAGGATGCCGTCAACAGTGTGGCCCCACAGAGGAGGACTGTTGAGGAAGAAACAAAAAATGGAAGGCTGCTGAGCAACTGGTAAAAAAAGCTTTATTCCATTAAAAAATAAGAAAACACAAAATAACAAGGAGGGTAGTTAGCCATCTAACATGTTTTGCGCTAGTATGCGCTTACTCATAGATGCTAATTGCAAGTAAGAAAAGCTAGTGCATTTAAAGGGGCAGGAACCAATAGGAGACAAATCTGTTAAATGTTGTAATACAATCAGTTTCACACATAAACTCTCTCCCTATTGATTACAATACTCAGCCCTATTTGGATGCATTAGGTTGTATGTTAAAAACAAATACATATTACTTGTGAAAGTATAGCAATACTTGGCTTATGAGAAAATTGCATCAAAAAATTACATCAAGGAATTACAAATTATTCAGAAAACAATTTATATAATAAGTCATATAAGAGAGACAAGAAATGGAAGAAAAAAAGTAAAAAATGTTATTTCATAAATAAGGAAGCAACCAAACAGAACCATATTGCCTAATACACAATGGGTTAATATTAGAACACAATTAGTATTGGTTATCCTCGTATGTAACATGGTGAGAAATTGCTGAAAATATTAGAAATATTTAAAGAGATAGCCATATACAGCCAAAGAGTAAAGTTATGACCGTATGTCAATATTTATTTGTTGATGTAGTTAAGGGGGTCACTCAAGTGGACACATTACATACATAGTTTGTAGTTGAGAGTGGCGCTACTAAAAGCTAAAAAGTATTAAAAACTATGAAAGAAAATATATTTGTTACCTACTGAATATGTGTTATATGTATATACTTTACCTAAATTATATAGAAAATTAAATATCCATAAAAATAAGTATACCTCTATTTTTTAAAAATAACCGTTACTGGAATGTAAATTTAGGATGAATAAATGTGTTCTATTCACATAAATTTCAAATGCATTTTAGTACAATCATAAGTATTTATTATATTACAATCATAAGATAAGAAAAATCTAAAAATATATAAAATTCACAGCTGTATGTCTATATAGATAAAATATTTCAAACAAACACTATAACAAACTACACTATTCAATTACTCCTTCTCCCTCTCCACCTGCAATGTTCATTAGCCCATCTCTCTTAAACTCACCTTACTTTTCTACTCATGAACTTTACCTATTCCTAAACACTCTCTCTACCCCCTGCAGCTCATCTCAAAAGCAGTCTCACTACTGCAAATCTGTATCTCATCTCATGTCACTCTCCCTCTTGCTTCTACTTACTGCTGGTGACATCTCCCCTAATCCTGGTCCCCAACCACTGACAAGCCGTGCACATCCATGTGTACCATCCCATAGACTCAGAAAACAAAACTCTGCACACCTTACTCACATTCCTCTTGCATCTAAAGCCACTACCCCTTTCACTTGTGCACTCTGGAATTCTCGCTCTGTTTGCAACAAGCTCACTTCTATACATGACCTCTTCATCTCCCGCTCCCTCAACCTTCTGGCCCTAACAGAAACCTGGCTCTCTCCCCTAGACACAGCATCCACTGCTGCTCTGTCACATGGGGGTCTCCACTTCAGCCACACTCCTAGGTCTGGTAACAGACAAGGAGGTGGTGTAGGTATTTTACTCTCCTCTCGTTGCACCTTCCAACAAATACATCCTATCTCTTCCCTCACTTTTCCCTCATTCGAAACCCACATGATTCGCTTATTCTCCCCTCTCTCTGTACGTGTTGCAGTCATATACCGACCCCCTGGCTCCGTGACTCAATTTCTAGATCACTTGGCTGCCTGGCTACTCTATTTCCTTTCCTCAGACACCCCTGCCCTCATTCTTGGCGACTTCAACATCCCCCTTAACAATCCCTCTGCCTCATCTGCTAAAAAACATCTGCAACTCACTTCCTCTTTTGGTCTGTCACAATGGACTGATTCTCCCACTCACAAAGACGGTCACTCTCTTGACCTGATCTTTAGCTATCGATGCACTCTCTCAAACTTCTCAAACTCCCCTTTTCCTCTTTCTGACCACCATCTCCTTACCTGCAACATATCATCCCTTCCTACAACTCTCCCACCTTCTACTCCTCACACCAAACTTCACAGAAGCATTAGGTCTTTAGAGCAGCAACAACTTGCTAATTCCCTTAAACCGCTCCTCTCATCCTTCTCCTCCTTTTTCTGCCCTGAACAATCTATCTGCCACTATAATTCCACCCTTATATCCGTCCTTGACAATCTCGCCCCTCTTACCACTGCTCGGAAATCACACACTCATCCCCAGCCCTGGCATACTCCTCTGACACGGTACCTACGCAGATGTTCCCGTACTGCTGAACGGCATTGGAGAAAATCACGGAGTTCAGCTGATTTTCTTCATTACAAATTCATCTTGAACTCCTACTACTCTGCCCTTAATCTCCACAAGCAACACTACTTCTCTACTCTTATCTCTAATCTTTCTTCAAACCCAAAACGTCTGTTTTCCACTTTCAATACTCTCCTCCGCCCTCCCCCACTTCCTAAAACAACTTCTCTGTCAGCTCAAGACTTTGCCAGTCACTTCATTAACAAAATTGACTCCATCAGACTTGAAATCAGCTCTCAACACAATTCCATTCTCTCCCCCCCTCAAACACTCTCACTCAACCACAACCCTCATAACCTGAAACTTAGTTCATTCTCCCCTGCTACTGAGGAAGAAGTTTCAGCACTTATACTGCGCTCTAACCTCACTACCTGTCCCCTTGACCCTATCCCCTCACAGCTGATCCCCTCTCTCTCTGCTACTCTTACCCCTATACTAACACACATTTTCAACCTCTCCCTCAGCACTGGTACATTTCCCTCATCAATGAAACATGCACTGGTCACACCTATCCTCAAAAAACCTTCCCTTGATCCTACCTCCCCATCCAACTACCGCCCTATTTCTCTCCTCCCTCTTGCTTCAAAGCTTCTCGAAAAACTTGTATATGCACGCCTATCCCATTTCCTTACGTTAAACTCCCTTCTTGACCCGCTGCAATCTGGATTTCATCCCTATCACTCCACAGAGACAGCTATTGTTAAGGTCACCAACGACCTACTTACAGCTAAATCAAAAGGCCACTTCTCTCTGCTTATCCTCCTTGATCTGTCCGCAGCCTTTGACACTGTCGACCACCCTCTTTTGCTCCAAACCCTCCAATCCTTCGGCATCTGTGACACAGCCCTTTCGTGGCTCTCTTCCTACCTGTCAAACTGTACCTTCAGTGTAGCCTTCTCTGGGGCCTCCTCTACCCCGTCACCACTTTCTGTCGGAGTACCGCAAGGCTCTGTCCTCGGTCCCCTTCTCTTCTCAATCTATACGTCATCACTAGGTTCCCTAATTAAGTCCCACGGTTTCCAATATCATTTGTATGCCGATGACACCCAAATCTACTTCTCTGCACCAGAACTATCTCCTTCCGTGCTAACCCATGTCACAAACTGTCTTTCTCACATCTCTTCCTGGATGTCCTCTCACTACCTCAAGCTAAATCTCTCCAAAACCGAGCTCCTCATTTTCCCCCCTTCTTCCAAAATCTCCACCCCCAATATCTCTATAACTGTCGACAACTCCATCATTACCCCTACCCCGCATGCCCGATGTCTCGGGGTCACATTTGACTCAGATCTTTCCTTCACTCCTCACATTCAGTCCTTGGCTTCAGCCTGCCGCTTCCACCTTAAAAACATCTCTAAAATTAGACACTTCCTTACACAAGACACAACTAAGATCTTAATCCACTCTCTCATTATTTCCCGCCTTGATTACTGCAACTCTGTCCTTTCTGGTCTCCCCACCTGCCGCCTAGCTCCTTTACAATCCATAATGAATGCCTCTGCCAGACTCATCTTCCTTACCCGTCACTCTTCATCTGCTGCGCCTCTCTGCCAATCCCTTCACTGGCTTCCTCTTGCCTCTAGGATCAAACACAAAACTCTCACTCTTACATACAAAACCCTCAACTGCACTGCTCCCCCCTACATCTCAGACCTTGTCTCCAGATACTCTCCCTCCCGTCCCCTTCGCTCTGCTCATGACCTCCTACTCTCCTCCTCTCTTGTCACCTCATCACACTCCCGTTTACAGGACTTCTCCAGACTAGCTCCCATCTTGTGTAACTCTCTGCCTCGCTCCACAAGACTCTCTTCTAGTTTTAAAAGCTTCAAGTGCCCCCTAAAGACTCTACTGTTCAGGGACGCATGCAACCTACTCTAACCTTTCCTAATACCAGCTCCTCTCCTCCACTGCAATCCCCTGAACCCTCTTAGCATGTAAGCCTAAAAGTCCAGCTGTTTGTAGATCACCTTCTTAAGAGATGACTGCAACAGTGCAACTCTTGGCAGGGCCCTCTACCCTATAATTGTTTTGTTGTACTCCCCCTTTGTTTATAGCGCTGCGGAATCTGTTGGCGCTCTACAAATAACCGATAATAATAATAAATAATATTTTGCTAATGACTCACAAAGTAAAAACAGATATTAATATAATATTAATGAGAGAGCCCAGATGATTTTGAGTCTTTCCTAGTAAAGTAACGATGTCCACAAATATTACTAAGAAGTGTGGTCTGTATATTGAAACAAAGGATTTGTTATATTGTTGGAAAGATTCTCTTAGTAACAAAATTGTTTCAAACAGTTCATATAATATCCAAGTTCAATTGATAAAATACCAAAGTTCAAATGGATAGAGTGGCAAAGTTCCCAAATAGATGTAAAAAATCCAGTTTGTTTAGCAGGGCGACAATCTTGCTTGCGTGTTATTTGCAGTAAATTTAAATGGCACTTTATGAGGTATATCTGACCCGCTATATAAGTGGTCTTACCTCCTTCTTCATGTGTTAACCCCGCTTCGTAGGTGGTCTTACCTCTTTTTGAATGCGGTTGAAGTTTCAAGGCTTACCGGTCTTTTAAGCTTGGGTAAACGTAGCGGTGCAGCGATTCGGTTTTCTTCAACTTGCGCAAGCTCTCCTATAAACCAATGGCTTCTTTACCTGCTCTTAGTACTCAGGTGTACGCAGGTGTAGATCTGTGTGAGGTCCGTCGGTCTTCCTGCACTTAGTACTCCTTGTACGCAGGTTACAGACAGGTAACTGGTTTCTTTAGCTCCGACCAGTATGATAGTGAACCTTTTTGGAATGGGTTCCACAATCTGGGTTGGCAAAGGGATTCCTTGCAATACAACTTTCTATCACAGTTTTCTACGCGTTTCACCCGCGTTACTCGGCTTTCCAATTCAAATAATGCCGCCTTCTATCTGATTGGTCCTGCTTTGGTAATGTCACTGGGCTCTCTTAGGATAACCTCTTCGAGTTCTCTTTTACTGAAAACATAGGCTCTCTCATTTTTATAAACATTCTTTGCTAGAAATATTCCTAAAAGCAATGCTTTTTTAACTTAATCTCAAATAATAAAAAATGAAAATAAAAGAAATAAAGGAAAATCAGAGAAAATGTATCTTTATTCTACAACACGGTAATGGTGTTATATACAGGATATATTAATTTTCTCATCTTCACATATATTTCCCATTTCTATTCTGATACGGTCCCTCACTTTTACATTTGAATTCTGTCTTCTTGAAAATTGTTTTTAGAAATTGATTTATGTCTTTACGTTAGGTCTTAACAACACCTTCCTTTTAGTTAGGGTTCTCTACCTATAAAATGATATCTTGTTAATGGATATTGATATTAATCTAAATGGATATCTAGATTTTTAATAATGGTGTTATTGAATTTAATGTAGATTATTTCGAAATACTAATTTAAATTAGATTTAAAGGGATAATGGATGATTTTATGTGTGTCTTAAAGTGATATTAGAATTAATGAATTAAAACTTTTCCATAAATTTTTTATGTTTCAATATTTTTTGCTTTTATGTTTCAATATTTGGTCTACAATTAATTCCATGAATAATTAAATTTTCATATTTCATATTTTTTTAAAAAACTTTAATCTATCTTTCTGTTAGGGTGATTTAATATTTATTTTCTCAGTAAAAAATTTTTTGATCACTAAAGTGCTTTAGAACTTATAGATAACTTATTAATTTTTATTTTTTAATTCTTAAAGATAAAGTGCATAATTGTTTGTTGAAGTGCAGAATTTTTAATAGAGTGCAGAATTTTTTAAAAAGTGCTTGTGAACATATAATATTTTTTTAATTTAGATGGTGTCCTAAAAATCTTATTAAATGAATCTTATTAAAAATATGAATTGTTCTTTTTTTAAAATGGTATATTCTATTTTATAGGTTAAGATTTGGCTAAAACATTTTAAAACTCAACTACAGAGGAATGGAGATAAGTCTAGTTCTGAATTTAATCCATATGGATATATGGTATTAAAATTGAATATGAGCTCAGCTTCCTTTTTTAAAAGGCTTAATTCAAAATTGCCCCCTCTCCAATTTTGTTTTACTTTACATATTCCCCAATAGGTGAGATCAGATAACTTGTTTTTGTGGGTTTCCCTAAAATGTTTGTATAATTGGGTGTCTAAATTTCCCTTTTTTATATTGCATAAATGTTCCCTTTTTAAATTTAGACACCCAATTATACAAACATTTTAGGGAAACCTTTAAATCATTATTTGAATTGGAAAGCCGAGTAATCACAGTATCTTGAAAAAGCCCGGAACGCGGGTGAAACGCGTAGAAAACTGTGATAGAAAGTTGTATTGCAAGGAATCCCTTTGCCAACCCAGATTGTGGAACCCATTCCAAAAAGGTTCACTATCATACTGGTCGGAGCTAAAGAAACCAGTTACCTGTCTGTAACCTGCGTACAAGGAGTACTAAGTGCAGGAAGACCGACGGACCTCACACAGATCTACACCTGCATACACCTGAGTACTAAGAGCAGGTAAAGAAGCCATCGGTTTATAGGAGAGCTTGCGCAAGTTGAAGAAAACCGAATCGCTGCACCGCTACGTTTACCCAAGCTTAAAAGACCGGTAAGCCTTGAGACTTCAACCGCATTCAAAAAGAGGTAAGACCACCTACGAAGCGGGGTTAACACATGAAGAAGGAGGTAAGACCACTTATATAGCGGGTCAGATATACCTCATAAAGTGCCATTTAAATTTACTGCAAATAACACACAAGCAAGATTGTCGCCCTGCTAAACAAACTGGATTTTTTACATCTATTTGGGAACTTTGCCACTCTATCCATTTGAACTTTGGTATTTTATCAATTGAACTTGGATATTACATGAACTGTTTGAAACAATTTTGTTACTAAGAGAATCTTTCCAACAATATAACAAATCCTTTGCTTCAATATACAGACCACACTTCTTAGTAATATTTGTGGACATCGTTACTTTACTAGGAAAGACTCAAAATCATCTGGGCTCTCTCATTAATATTATATTAATATCTGTTTTTACTTTGTGAGTCATAAGCGAAATATTTTATCTATATAGACATACAGCTGTGAATTTTATATATTTTTAGATTTTTCTCATCTTATGATTGTAGTATAATAAATACTTATGATTGTACTAAAATGCATTTGAAATGTATGTGAATAGAACACATTTATTCATCCTAAATTTATATTCCAGTAACGGTTATTTTTAAAAAATAGAGGTATACTTATTTTTATGGATATTTAATTTTCTATATAATTTAGGTAAAGTATATACATATAACACATATTCAGTAGGTAACAAATATATTTTCTTTCATAGTTTTTAATACTTTTTAGCTTTTTGTAGCGCCACTCTCAACTACAAATTATCTCAAATTCGTGACCAGGAAGGGGGTTTACAGAGAGAGGCAAAAGTATTTTAAGTCTAAGCGCTGTTATATATATCTCCGTACATTACATACATAGAACATATGTAAAAAGTATATATAAAAAGTACAAGATACATGTACATGAATATCAACAGAGAAGAAATTGATGTGGAAATCAATGTACATGTAAAGTCCGCAGACATGTTTTATAAAGTATATATATATGTGTATGTATGTGACCACGTGTGTGATCCCACACAAATACCTCTCTTTTCTGATCAAGTATATATAGAATCGGGTATATGGAACCTGTCTGATGTGTCATATAAATAAATAAATAAACAAGTACTGAGAACATACTAATATGAAATTATATGTATGAATATCAGTGTACATTGATAAATGTATAAACTCATATTTATCTAATCGACAAAGTATCTCATGTCCCACTCTAAGTTCATACCCAGTGGTGATTTAGATCTTAACTTATAAATCCAAAATAACTCCTTCTTGTCCAAGATTTTTGACACATTACCACCACGTAGGGAAACTCTGGCTATATCTATAACCTTAATTGTAAACCTTGGTACATTAGTGAGATGGAAAAGGTTAAAATGTTTCGCTACTGCAGAATCTTTATTGAAGTTTTTCACATCTCTCAAATGTTCCCTAGTACGATCTCTAAGGCTCCTAGTTGATTGACCAACATATTGGGCCCCACAAAGTTGGCAATCAAGTAAATATACTATGTAAGAAGTAAGGCAAGTAGCATAAAAGTCAATTTTAAAAGTTTTACCTGTAACTGAACTACAAAATGTGTTGGTGTAGTCCATGGTGTCACATGTGAGGCAATTTGAAAGATGTGCCTTAAAATTGCCTTTACCCCTGAGCCAATTGGTGTCAGTGCCTGTATGGGATTTCACTAGACTAGGTGAAAGCTTTGTGGCTAATGTAGGTGTTTTTTTTTTGCTACAAATTTGCAGTTTTTAATATGCGGTTGTAAAATTTCATCACCTCTCAGAACATGTAGGTGTTTTTTAATAATACTACAAATAGAGTTGTATTGAATTGAGAATTCAGTTGAGAATACAATACTATTCTCATCAAGATAGTTTTTCTTTTTAGGATCATCCCTAGGTGTGGCAATGCTACTGATTATCCCTACTGGAAGAGGAAGATCTTTTGGTTTTGGTTTCCAATACTTAATCTCCTCAACTGTTTTGAGTAGTTCTTTTTCATTGTAGCCTCTGGCTTTAAGTCGTACAATCAACTCCTTGCCACCTTGCATATAATTTTCAAGATTACTGGCATTGCGCCTGAGTCTGATAAATTGGCTCCAAGGTATCAATTTCACTAAGTGGTGTGGGTGGCATGAGGTGGCATGAAGTATGGTGTTACCTGCTGTATCCTTTCTGTATGTACTTGATAGAATTTTATGTGTGGAATTGTCACCATAAAGATGAAGATCCAAAAAATTAACTCCCTCAGGATGTAAATCTCCAGTAAATCTCAGGTTAATTTCATTGTCATTTATGATAGATAGAAATTCATCAAAAGGAAAATCATCCTTCACAATAAAGATAAGGTCATCTATATACCTCATGTACATAAGGATGCTGGACCTGAAAGGCTCCCCTATATCATATAAGTGTTGGAGCTCCCACTTACCCACAAACAAATTTGCATAAGAGGGGGCAAATTTCGCCCCCATAGCTGTTCCTTGGCATTGTAAATAATAAGCAGAATCAAAGATAAAATAATTGTGGGTAAGTAGGAACTCCACAACCTCCAGGATGAATTGTTTGATCTCATCACTATAAGAGGTGTTCCTATTCAGGAAGAATTCTAAGGCCCGGCATCCATGTACATGAGGTATAGAAGAATACAAAGATGTGGCATCGATTGTCACCCACTTATAGCCTTCCTGCCATTCAAAATTTTGCAGTATTTCTAAAAGATGACCTGAGTCCCTAATATAGCTATACAAATTCTTAACCAGAGGTTGCAGTATGCTGTATATGGCTATCTCTTTAAATATTTCTAATATTTTCAGCAATTTCTCACCATGTTACATACGAGGATAACCAATACTAATTGTGTTCTAATATTAACCAATTGTGTATTAGGCAATATGGTTCTGTTTGGTTGCTTCCTTATTTATGAAATAACATTTTTTACTTTTTTTTCTTCCATTTCTTGTCTCTCTTATATGACTTATTATATAAATTGTTTTCTGAATAATTTGTAATTCCTTGATGTAATTTTTTTGATGCAATTTTCTCATAAGCCAAGTATTGCTATACTTTCACAAGTAATATGTAGTTGTTTTTAACATACAACCTAATGCATCCAAATAGGGCTGAGTATTGTAATCAATAGGGAGAGAGTTTATGTGTGAAACTGATTGTATTACAACATTTAACAGATTTGTCTCCTATTGGTTCCTGCCCCTTTAAATGCACTAGCTTTTCTTACTTGCAATTAGCATCTATGAGTAAGCGCATACTAGCGCGAAACATGTTAGATGGCTAACTACCCCCCTTGTTATTTTGTGTTTTCTTAATTTTTAATGGAATAAAGCTTTTTTTACCTGTTGCTCAGCAGCCTTCCATTTTTTGTTTCTTGCTGAGTCTTTGGCGGTCGTCCTCCGCTACTTGGTTGGCTCCACACACCCCCTTTCCAGTTTTTGGTCTGGCCCGCTCTCCCCGGTCCTATGCGGAAGTACACTGCAGCAGCACCACTTTCCCCTCTCTCAAGGACTGTTGAGGGCCTTAAAAAAAGGTGGAATGACTGTAAGAGGCGGTGAAAGAAAGATGGGGCAGGAAGCCATGCACCAGAGGGGAACAGGCGGTGGTCCACCCCTGGACACAGAATACAACACCTGGCAGGAGATGATACGCAGGTCCCTGAGTATCACAGCAGTCCGTGGACTTCCAGGGGCTCGTGACTGAGGGGTTGCAACCACAGCACATCATGCTAGTGAGTAACATCCCACACACCAGTATTATATGTATTTGAGATATAACATCCTTTAATGTCACACATTCATATACACAATGAGGAGCATGGTATTTGGCCTACTAACAAAAACATCTACAATTATATTTGACATTAATGCTACTTAACACAATGCAATTCATGATATGAGGTGGAATAGTGCAATACTAACATGCCTCAGAGTAACACAGGCCACGAGCCACATGTAGAGTTTTCAGTAAATGGACACTATAGCCATCACAATACTTTTAGCTCAAGAAAGCAGGTTCAGTGCCTACATCAGGCTAAAGTAAATTGTGTGACCATAGTGTCACTTAAAGAACACATTTTCTCCATCATTGACATGTACACATAACTATTGTATGAAACACATACCTGTATACTGCGCAAATTAAAATCCCTCATATCACAAATCACAATGTGCACATGCATGTTATAGAGTTTGACATGAGAATCAGTATAGGCCCTAGCATGTATCAATGTACATTGTATGCCCACATGGACATATATATGACTATACTAATCCCTCTCATCATTTGATTCCTCCACAGAACCTCCTGTCACGAGGATGCCGCCACCTCCACCACCACCACCAGTCACAGGCATGCCACCACCTCCACCACCACCACCAGTCACAGGCATGCAGCCATTACCACCAGTATTCAGGCAACCATGTGAACATTATGCTCCCAGGCATGAGCAGGGTTGGATGGCTTCAGTTGAGAACCCGGAAGTGATGCCACCACCATTGACATATGACCCCTGGCAAGATTCCTGGCCAGAGGAATATTCTTCTTTTGGATTTGAGGGGGAGCCAAGACAGCCACAAAGGGTCCATTTATTTACCCCCCCCCCCAACACAATCTCAGGGCAGTCATGGCTTTTACACACAGGCTATGTCACAAGAAGTGCCAACTGGACAGGCTCAGTGGTCACACACTGGTCATCAGTGGGACTATCAATCTACCCTGAGAGCTCTACCATACTCTTCACTTGGGAGAGCACCACATCCTCTTCACTTGGAAGAGCACCACCATCCTCTTCACTTGGAAGAGCTCCACCATCTGCAGAAGAACATATAGCTGAAAGTACTCAAGCAGCAGCAGATGCAGCTGAACCTTCACCTCAAGCACCACCAGATGTAGCTGAACCTGCACCTCAAGCAGCAGCAGATGTAGCTGAACCTGCACCTCAAGCAGCAGCAAATGCAGCTGAACCTGCACCTCAAGCACCTAGAAGCCCTGCTGCTCAAGAGCCTGTGGATGCATTGTATTCACCCCTGGGTGAGGAATACATTGTACTCCAGAGGAGGCTCATAACAAGCACAGAGAATATACAAAGAGGCCAAGAGATGTTCTTCAGGAGCCAACAGAGGAGACAACAATGTAGCATAGTGCTACAGAGGGACATAGCAGCATCATTAAGTGCAAGTGTTCATAACCAATCCCAGATGATGCGAATTCTGTCTGATATGCAGATGCAAATGGACAATAGATGGAGAGAACTAAATTAACTCTTGGGTGTGTTGGTTGAGCACTTTACACACCAGCAGGACACTGCCTCCAGCCTATCATCTGTGGCCAGCACACCAGCAGAAACAGAAGAATCTTCTCAAACCAGGAGAACAAGGAAATCCACTGCAGCCACCTCAGCTTCCTCATACAAGAAGACAAAAAAGAAATAAATATTCTTATAGTTCACCATAAATCTTGTCCTCTGCTATTTACCATATAATTGTCATCCACATCCATGTGAGGTGCGTTTTAGTACACTAATATTGTTAAAACATATTATAAGGCCTGTCTGGAAATGGCCCAAAAAAGGTAATATTATCCTGTTTATGACATATTCTTGTACTATAACTCACTTCCACAATAGTTGTTTCTGAAGGATACATATAGTAATATTCACTTCTAAGATGTAAATCAATGTATCCCAATATAAATTGACACATTGGTATATATAGTAGTGGTGTTACTGATAGGGTGGGCATTATCAGGTGTTTTAAGTCTGCAGGTGAGAGGTTGTGGTGTCTGTGATTGGTTTGACACAATTGCAAAGAGGCAGCCTTCAAGAAGGTCTTAGAAATGATCATATGAGCCATCCTAGGTTTTGCTTTCAGCTAAGAATACCAAGAGAACAAAGCAAGTGTTATAATTAAATCTGAAAGTAGTTTGAAATAACATGCCCTATTTAAAAGAAGAAGGTTTTCTTTGGACTTGACTGTCCCTTTATATATTTTGGCATCAGTGCCAAGCTGTGTTAGAATTAGAATAAATTACACTCCAGTGAGTTCTAAAGAGATGAAGGTAATACAATTGAAAGCAAATAAGCAAGTATATGTCCACAATGTGATAAAGTACCTACAAGCTCAATCCATTTGATTATGTTGTGGCTTCAAACTATTTCAAATACACAAATAAACCTTAAAAAAGCAATATCATAGTATACTGTCCCTTTAACCTTGAGATGCTGCTTAAATGTATGTGTTTGTTAAGGCTTCCAGGGAGTTACGTTGTTTTTTTTAGTCAGTGCAAGGGTTCCTGCGCCTGCAATTTGTGGCAAGATGAGAATGGAGTAGATTTTATTAAAAAAGCTGCGCGTAAGTCCTTACGCTGTATATTGGATACCAAATTGTGCGTAGTTCTATGTTAGTCTATGGGTAAAAAAAGTACGTCAGAAGGGTGAAATATACGCGCGTAACTTGTATGCTACGCCGTATATGTGATAGCAAAATCGCGCAAAATCTGGTGTCCCCGGCTTTTGTGGGCGACGCTGCATATAGGATTGGGCCCCTGATCCTTACGATTGGCTAACCAAGCTAAAGGCTACAGGATCAAGTCTTGTAGTAATTTACAAAATAAAGTATTTACCTTCATTAGTAACTGCTTGCATTGTGATGGAGAAGTTGATATTGAAATGTTGAAATTATTGCATTTCAGTTAGCGCCTTAAGGGCTAGATTACAAGTGGAGCCCAAAATTATCACGCACCCGCAAATGGGCAAATTTGCCCATTTGCGGACGCATAATAATTAATCAGCCATTACAAGTTCTTAGAAAATTAACCAGATCTCTGTTTAAGTTTATATATCTGCCCCAAATGGCCCCAATATACTGGCTAGTGTAGTATACTGGCTAGTGTAGTTTCTCAAAAAAATAAAGATGGCAGCATCTTTATTTTTTAATAAAATTACTACACTAGGCAGTATTTTAGGGTTAAAGTTGGTGTGAGTGGGGTGTTAGAAAAAAAAAAGGGCACTGATTTGAACAGCCAATAGGATTTCAGTAACTCTCATCCTATTGTCCTACCCCTTCAACAGGTGTGTCTCAAAAGTGGTAACAGGAGTGTTTATATCACATTATACCAATCAGCAGCCTTAAAGGGACATGAAACACAACATTTTTTCTTTCATGATTCAGATAGAGCTTATATTTTTAAACAACTTTTCATTTTACTTCTTTGATCAATGTTACCTTATTCTCTATGTATCCTTTGTTAAAGGTGCTTGTAGAACACATTGGTAAGCCAATGACAAGAGGAATATATGTACAGCCACAAATCAGCAGCTACCTACGTATGCTTTTCAACAGGAGAATAAAGCTAAATAGATAAGAGAAGTAACTTTGACAGTTGTGTAAAATTGTATGCTATATCTGAATCATTAAAGGGACAGTACACTGTACAATTGTTTTTCCATTAATGTATTTTCAATGACTTGTTATACCAGCTGCAGAGTATAAAATATTTGAGAAATTGCATTTTCAGGTTTATTTTTTTTTTATGAAGTAGCTGGTTTTGTGCTTTGAAACCACAGCCGATTACAATGGGTTAAACTTAAAGGTAATATCAGAGCTCATTATGTTATAACTTTGTGTACACACACTTGCTTCCTTATCTTATATTTGTCTGGAACACCAAAGCTCAATACATAGAAAGAACAATGGAAAATGATAATTGTATTACTTAAAGGACCAGTCAATACAGCAGATTTGCCAAATCAACAAATGCATGATAAAAAGACAATGCACTAGCACTTTGTCTGAACTTCAAATAAGTATTAGATTTTTTTTCTAACAAATTTTAAAGTTATGTACATTTCCACTCCCCCTGTACCATGTGACAGCAATCAGCCAATCATAAATGCATATACGTATATTCTGTGAATTAGGAGCTGGTGACTCAAAAAGTGTAAATCTAAAAAGACTTTGCACATTTTTTTAATGGATGCAAATTGGAAAGTTGTTTATAATTGCATGCTCTATCTGAATCATTAAAGTTTAATTTGACCTGAGTGTCACCTGCAGCCCACTGAGAGTGTAACTTCTTCTGCTGGCTGTGTTTACTTACGGCTAGATTTAGAGTTTTGCGTTAGCCGTCAAAAGCAGCGTTAAGGGTTCCTAACGCTGCTTTTGGCCGCCCGCTGGTATTTAGAGTCAGGCAGGAAAGGGTCTACTGCTCACTTTCTTTCCGCGACTCCAGGCTACCGCAGATCCCCTTACGTCAATTGCGTATCCTATCTTTTCTATGGGATTTGCCTAACGCTGGTATTTGGAGTCTTGAAACAAGTGAGTAGACAAGCGGTAGACCCTCTACTGACAAGACTCCAGCCGCAAAATAAAGTCAGTAGTTAAGAGCTTTATGGGCTAACGCCGGAACATAAAGCTCTTAACTACTGTGCTACAAAGTACACTAACACCCATAAACTACCTATGTACCCCTAAACCGAGCCCCCCCCCCCACATCGCCAACCCTCTAATAATTTTTTTTAACCCCTAATCTGCCGACCACACACTGCCGCCACCTACATTATCCCTATAGACCCCTAATCTGCTGCCCCTAACATCGACGACACCTATATTATATTTATTACCCCCCTAATCTGCCCCCCCCACGTCGCCGCTACCTAACTACACTTATTAACCCCTAATCTGCCGACCGGACCTCTCCACCACTATAATAAATGTATTAACCCCTAAACTGCTGCACTCCCGCCTAGCAAACACTCTAATAAATTGTATTAACCCCTAATCTGCCCTCCCTAACATCACCGCCACCTACCTACAATTATTAACCCCTAATCTCCTGCCCGCAACGTCACCGCTACTATAATAAAGTTACTAACCCCTAAACCTAACTCTAACCCTAACACCCCCCTAAGTTATATATAAATTTAATTAAATGAAGTAATATTCCTATAATTAAAAGAATTATTCCTTTTTAAAACTATATACTTACCTAGAAAATAAACCCTAATATAGCTACAATATAACTAATAACTACATTGTAGCTATTTTTGGATTTATATTTATTTTACAGGCAACTTTGTATTTATTTTAACTAGGTACAATAGCTATTAAATAGTTAATAACTATTTAATAGCTACCTAGTTAAAATAAGTACAAAATTACCTGTAAAATAAATCCTAACCTAAGTTACAAATACACCTAACACTACACTATCATTAAATTAATTAAATAAATTACCTACAATTAGCTAAACTAAAATACAATTAAATAAACTATTCTATAATACAAAAAAAACAAACACTAAATTACAAAAAATAAAAAAAATTACAAGAAGTTTAAACTAATTACACCAAATCTAAGCCCCTAATAAAATAACAAATCCCCCCAAAATAAAAAATGCCCTACCCTATTCTAAATTACAAAAGTAATCAGCTCTTTTACCAGCCCTTAAAAGGGCTTTTTGCGGGGCATTGCCCCAAAGTAATCAGCTCTTTTACCTGTAAAAAAAAAATACAACCCCCCCCAACATTGAAACCCACCACCCACACACCCCTACTCTAAAACCACCCGATCCTCCCTTAAAAAACCTAACTCTACCCCCCTGAAGATCACCCTACCTTGAGCCGTGTTCAGCCAGCCAGCCACCAATGGAACAGAAGAGGACATCCTATCCGGGCAGAAGAGGACATCCGGACCGGCAGACATCTTCATCCAGGCGGCATCTTCTATCTTCATCCTTCCGGAGCGGCGTGGAGCCATCTTCAAAGGAGCCGACGCGGAGCCATCCTCTTCAACCGACGGCTGAACGACGAATGAAGGTTCCTTTAAGGGACGTCATCCAAGATGGCGACCCTTCAATTCTGATTGGCTGAAATTCAAAGAAATACAATGTTGAGATGCATAGATTATTTTATTAGAAGCTGGCATTTGTGAACATTAGTGGGACTGGGGAAGTTGTAGACACACAATTTTTTTGTTCCTTGAGCCAGTGCTGCAATTTCAACAAATAGTTTTCCTGGCTGCTTTTGCTTGTTTGTACTTTGCTCCTCCCCTGCCCAATTTCACTATGAATGTTGTGGGTGTTCCGTGGGGCTTGCAAAGTTGCGTTGCTAGCCAAAACCTGCCCGCCTATCTGTGCTCACTGCTCAGTGACATGCGGCCCAGGGCTGTGCACTGACAGACTTGAAACAGAGTCAGAGAGCAGAATTTTCATAGTTTGCGCGCCTAAACCTTTTCTTCAGTGATTTATTTTTAGAGTGCTCTGTTTATCTTTCATTTGATGTTCTGCTGAGCCAGGGAGCAGCTCTAGGCATGAGCTTCATAATTAATGCAGTGCAGTTTACATATTTTGTATGTGTGTGTCTGAGTTTTTGTGTGTCTCAGTGTTTTTGTGTGTGTGTTTTTGTGTGTGTCTGAGTGTGTTTCCGAGTGTTTGTGTGTGCATCTGAGTATGTTTTTAAGTGTGTTTGCCTGTGTTTTTGTGTGTGTCTGCTTTCTGGGGGGGGTGACACCATGACTTACTGCACCGGGTGACACCAACCCTAGTGACGCCACTGCAGATGATTATAGTAATTTGTACTTACAAATACAATTACACCTCTGATAGGTTGGATACAGCCATTGACATGCATACCTAGCTACATTTTTTTTTAATTTATATCATAATTTTTAAATAATGTATTCTTCCCTATTATGTATTTACCTAATAACACTTACACATCACCAATAAATGCATCCCCTGAACATTCAACACTACAGTATGGTAGAATTCTATACAGCATCTTATTTTTATACAGATTTTCTTTCATGAATCAGATAGCGAATACAATTTAAAAAAGTTTCTAATTTACTTCTATTATCAAATTTGCATTATAAGAAATACCTAGATAGGTAGCGTGCACACGTCTGAAGCACTGCATGGCAGGAAATAGTGCGGACATCTAGTACTTTTGCTAATACAGTAGGGGAAGGGTTAAGGTGTATGCACTGTAATTCAAGAAATATATAAATAGTCTTATAAATAAGTCCTTGTTAGGCCACTGCACAAATTTGGCTGTTTATAAAGGAAAAAGTGTGGCGGTGTTCCCCAAAACAACCCCCACAATAATATTATTATTCACAAGGGACCACTCCCAGACATCCGTATATACAAAAGATATAAAGACTGACTCACCACTCTTCAGTCTCTTGGTGAGGTTTTTTCTCAGATCAGGATGCTGTGTCCAGTGTTGGTGTGAACAGTTGTGCCTTGTAATCCAGGATTTTTACTTTCTGCCCATTATTTTACTTTTGGGGCCATGAAAAGCGTCCACCTGTGTCCCTTGGATAAAAAAAAAAAAAAAAAACAGCCAGTGCAGTGTGCCTCTAGCCCACCAACCGCAATTTGTATCCAAATCTTGTGCTCACTGTTTGGCCAAATAATAAGCTAAGCATCAGAAAAAATGTATAACAGGAGCACCAAGTATATGGATAAAAAAATCAAACTTTATTTAGAACATAAAGGGTATCTTAACCCCTGGGTAAGAACATACATGTATAGTAGTCAAACAGATGAAAAAGGCTGACCGGTTTCGGCTGTTGCCTTACTCCTAGCCTGCTTAAAACTGTCTAGCAGTTCTCTGATTTAAAAACCATCATCTGAAATCCTATTGGTTCAAAAATCCACACCCCTCATTGTAACTCCCTTCAGCTTAAATCAATTAACCCTCCTTTTCAACACAGCTGTACTTGTCTAATTGCTCAACATTACACAATTGATTACTAAGACTATATTTCTAACCTTCTATTTGTCACTAATATTCAATATTCAATAAGAGCCAAACAGTGGAAACATGGAGGAAACTATTCAATGAGTCTATTAAACATGCATTTTACATCACTGTGTAAGAAAACTGTCTTGGAGCTTGAACCGCTTTATATATAGACATATGTATAGACATTAGTATTGTATATTTTAGTGATTATCCTGTCTTTTTAAACAGCTCTCACATCTCCTACCTCAAAGCGGTTCCTGTTTCTTTATATTCATCTTAGACCGCCTATGATATTGTGGGAAGAAGTGTATTGTGCTTCAAAATCTGTATTCGTTCGTAATTACTGTTTACTACTAGAAGCTATTAACAAATCCCTATTGGTCAGTAATGTGTATGTCAGCCAATCCGGTGCGGTCTACCAAACCCCAGTGCATTTCAAGGAGTCTAGAAGGTAGCTATAGGTCTCTGCTTACTGGATCCTGATTGGTCGAATATCGTATGTATGCGCCAATCAAAACGTAGCCTGTCACAACACCACATCGCTGTCAACCGTCAGATGTTCAGTCTTTGCTCTCTCATGTTATTATTACTATGTGTTCATGACTCGTGAACAATGGAATGTATTTATATATTGTGAGCGTGCTTGTCAGTTAGGGTGTAAATCCCCACTTATATTAAAGTCGTTAGAGCCGGATGGGCTAAAGTTGGGGGAAAATTTTCTTATATTTAAATTCAAAGAATATTACCTTTGTTATAATGTACTTTAAGAACCACAATTCAAGTTAATAAATAAATACACTATATAAAGGGCCAAGAATGTTTATGCTTTAACTATGTGCTTATTTGTAGTAGATATCTTAAATAAGTAGTGAATTCTTATTTGCTATTTTAAGTGTATTTAACCTAAATTTATTCTGATCTATTATACTTAGCATCAAAATGAGCTGCTTATTAAATTTAAAGGGTGTCACCTTTGTTATAATGTACTTTTAAGAACCACAATTCAAGTAAATAAATGAATGCACTATATAAAGGGCCAAGTGTGTTTATGCTTTAACTATGTGCTTATTAGTAGTAGATATCTTACATAAGTAGTGAATTCTTATTTACTATTTTAAGTGTATTTAACCTAAATTTATTCTGATCTATTATACTTAGCATCAAAATGAGCTGCTTATTATCAAGGACCTTGGGTGGTTGTACACTATCTATGTATTTAACCTTAGTTACCTCTGACAAATACCCTCGTTCAAACCATGAATGAGCTACTTCTTACCAAGAACCTGGAGTGTTTGTGCTTTATTTATGTATTTATATCTTGGTAAATATTCTCAATGCATAGGTAAATGTTCCTAGTACATAGGTAAAATTAAGTTTACATATTAAGTGTATTGTGACCTAACTTCCTCTGATGAATATAGTGTTGTTCCAAATGTAAACTACCAAAAATTAATGAGGTCAAAATCTGAATTGAGGCCGTCTGGAATCCTCGTTTTTAAACGAAAGATCCAGAAGGCCTCTCTTTCGCCTAATTTGCGGGTTCTGTCCCCCCCTTTTGTCTGGACTGGTACCTTCTCTATAATGGTCCAAGAAAAGAAAGAATTATCTTTGTTGTGTGTAATCGAAAAATGTTTAATAAGTGGCGTTGTGAGAACCCCTGCCTTGATGTCCGCTAGATGTTCTTTTATCCGTACCCTGGCTTCCCTTGTCGTGAGGCCTACATACTGGAGGGCACAGTGGGTGCATGAAATCAAATACACTGCAAAGGTAAACCTACAGTTGAGACATAAATTCTTCTGAAAGTGTTCCCCCGTAACCAGAGAGCTGAAGGAGTCCCCTATAGTAACTTTCTCGCAAGCTTTGCAGGATAAATGGTTGCACCTATAGGTCCCATTTAATCTCAACCAGGAGGACCCATCCGTCTGTTCCTTCCTCAATCTTGTGGGTGCAATTATATTGCCTATTGTTCTGTTTCTTTTGTATGTACACCTGATGCCCTCAGATACTGTCTCCTTTAGAGCATCATCTGCTGACAAAAGATGGTAATTATTTCTAATGATCTGACATATTTGTGTGTACTGCTGTGAATATTCTGTCGTGAATGTAATTTTCCTGTCCACAGTCCCTTTTGTTCTTTTTCTGTACTTTGTGTTTTTTTGTCTCAGAAGATCAACTCTGTTAATTTTGGTAACAGCGTTTCTCTCTTTTGTAATTATTGACCCTGGATAGCCTCTTTCCATGAGTCTAACAGATAGTTCATCGGCCTGTTTCTCGTATGTACTTTGATCAGTACAGTTCCTTTTCAGGCGAATGAACTGGCCTCTAGCTACACCCCTAAACACCCTCCTTGGGTGGCAACTTGAGGTGTGTAGCAAAGAGTTCCCTGCGATAGGCTTCCGATATGTCTCTGTGGTGATCTTCTGACCTATTTCTCCCTTTAATGAGATGTCCAAAAAATTAACTGTGTGTTCTTGTATCTCGGACGTAAAGCTAATGCCTACATTGTTGTTGTTAAGTCCCTCTACAAACTTCTCTAGATCATTATAGGAGCCTTGCCAAATGAAGAGGAGGTCGTCAATGAAGCGCCTATACCACACTATCTCCTGTCTGAACAGGTTTCGCTCCCCAAAGACGTGGGAGAGCTCCCACCAACCCATGAAAAGGTTGGCGTAGGAGGGGGCAAATTTTGCCCCCATCGCTGTCCCACGCCTCTGGAGAAAGAACTCCCCCTCAAACAGGAAATAGTTGTGGGTAAGGAGAAATCTAGTTACTCTCAATATGTATCCAATAAAATCCTGATCATTTGGATACTTTTTTGACAGGAAGAATTTTATGGCTTCCAGGCCCTTATCATGTGGTATGGTTGAATACAGGGATCTTACATCCACTGTCAACCACTTGAAGTCACTCTGCCATACCATACCAGAGAGTAAATTCAATACATGTTTGGTATCAGACAGGTGACTCCAAAGGGAGCTTACCAAGGGCTGCAGGATGCCATCCAACCACTCTGACAGGTGTTCCAGTAGGGAGCCTATTCCACTAACAATTGGTCTCCCTTGGACATTGTCTACAGACTTGTGAACTTTAGGTAGATGGTTAAACACAGGAATGGCTGGGTTTTGTACCAGAAGATAATCCCTAGTCTCTTGGTCAATATAGCCCATCTCTACCCCATCGTCCACAAGGGAGACCAATTGTCTCTGGAATTGGCGTGTTGGATCAAATGACAATACCTCATAATCCTGTTCTACTCTCAACTGTCTAAATGCCTCCTGAATGAAATCCTTTTTGTCAAGGACCACAATTGCTCCGCCCTTATCGGCTGACCTAATCACTAAGTTGTTGTTATCTCTTAGACCATCTAAGGCCATTTTTTGTTTTCGTGTGACATTGGACTTCTTGCCCCTTTGTGTAACATATTGAAGTTTAATTAAATCATTTTCCACCCGCTTCTGGAATTTCTCCAATAGAGGACCCCTGTTTTGGATGGGATAGAACAAAGATTTGTTCTTCAGTAGTGGAGTTGTCACCCGCCTACTTTCATCCATCTCTTCCTCTTCTTGGAGAGATTCCAGAGTCCTTACATCGCATAACTCTTGAAAATTCAAATCAGTATTAGCATGATGTTCAAGGTCAGATCCATCAATAGAACTTGGACTCTCATTACATTGACGTTGATCCTGGGTCTTAAAGAATTTTCTCAACGTTAGGTTCCGAATCATTTTGTTAACGTCCAAAAGAGTTCTAAATAGATTGAAATCTGCAGACGGAACAAATGTTAAACCTAAACTCAGCACTTCAATTTCAGATTTATTTAGAACATAACTCGATAGGTTTAAAACGTTCAGTCCCTGTAGTTTCCCCTCCTTTGGCCCCTCCTTTGGGGGTATCGTCTCTGCTCTCTCGGTTGTTGTTGTTGTTCTGCGTTTCCTCTTCCCCCCCCCCTTCTAATGCTTTTGGGGGGACCTGAAAAACCTGTTCCAGCTGGGATTCTTCGGTTGCTCCCAAAATCTTCGAGTTCCCCCTGCCTGTGGGGGTTCCTCTCTATAGTGTGACGAGGTGGAAGCTGTTTCAGAATCTCTGTTCTTCAGGATTGGGGGTAACCTGTTTGGTCCCTCCTTTGGTCTTACTGAGGTTTCGTGAGCCCCTAGTTCCTCTCCTCCTGAGGACGAGCCTTCGTCCCAGGATTCTCCTTCACTCTCCTGGAAGTTTACACGTCTACCTCTATTGCTTCTGGATCTGTTGCCTCCTCTCCTTCTGTTGTAATATGGGACTGATTTGTTCTGCTCCTTCCTTAGGGCAAAACGATCCCTCCTATTCCATACGTAGACTCTGTTCAAATTGTAATCCTGCAAGTCCCTTAAATACTTTGTACGTTTGGTCTCCAATAGCAATGTTTTTGCTTCTGCCAACACTCTCTGTTCTTAAAGTACATTATAACAAAGGTAATATTCTTTGAATTTAAATATAAGAAAATTTTCCTCCAACTTTAGCCCATCCGGCTCTAACGACTTTAATATAAGTGGGGATTTACACCCTAACTGACAAGCACGCTCACAATATATAAATACATTCCATTGTTCACGAGTCATGAACACATAGTAATAATAACATGAGAGAGCAGAGACTGAACATCTGACGGTTGACAGCGATGTGGTGTTGTGACAGGCTACGTTTTGATTGGCGCATACATACGATATTCGACCAATCAGGATCCAGTAAGCAGAGACCTATAGCTACCTTCTAGACTCCTTGCAATGCACTGGGGTTTGGTAGACCGCACCGGATTGGCTGACATACACATTACTGACCAATAGGGATTTGTTAATAGCTTCTAGTAGTAAACAGTAATTACGAACGAATACAGATTTTGAAGCACAATACACTTCTTCCCACAATATCATAGGCGGTCTAAGATGAATATAAAGAAACAGGAACCGCTTTGAGGTAGGAGATGTGAGAGCTGTTTAAAAAGACAGGATAATCACTAAAATATACAATACTAATGTCTATACATATGTCTATATATAAAGCGGTTCAAGCTCCAAGACAGTTTTCTTACACAGTGATGTAAAATGCATGTTTAATAGACTCATTCAATAGTTTCCTCCATGTTTCCACTGTTTGGCTCTTATTGAATATTGAATATTAGTGACAAATAGAAGGTTAGAAATATAGTCGTAGTAATCAATTTTGTAATGTTGAGCAATTAGACAAGTACAGCTGTGTTGAAAAGGAGGGTTAATTGATTTAAGCTGAAGGGAGTTACAATGAGGGGTGTGGATTTTTGAACCAATAGGATTTCAGATGATGGTTTTTAAATCAGAGAACTGCTAGACAGTTTTAAGCAGGCTAGGAGTAAGGCAACAGCCGAAACCGGTCAGCCTTTTTCATCTGTTTGACTACTATACATGTATGTTCTTACCCAGGGGTTAAGATACCCTTTATGTTCTAAATAAAGTTTGATTTTTTTATCCATATACTTGGTGCTCCTGTTATACATTTTTTCTGATGCTTAGCTTATTATTTGGCCAAACAGTGAGCACAAGATTTGGATACAAATTGCGGTTGGTGGGCTAGAGGCACACTGCACTGGCTGTTTTTTTTTTTTTTTTTTATCCAAGGGACACAGGTGGACGCTTTTCATGGCCCCAAAAGTAAAATAATGGGCAGAAAGTAAAAATCCTGGATTACAAGGCACAACTGTTCACACCAACACTGGACACAGCATCCTGATCTGAGAAAAAACCTCACCAAGAGACTGAAGAGTGGTGAGTCAGTCTTTTTATCTTTTGTATATACGGATGTCTGGGAGTGGTCCCTTGTGAATAATAATATTATTGTGGGGGTTGTTTTGGGGAACACCGCCACACTTTTTCCTTTATAAACAGCCAAATTTGTGCAGTGGCCTAACAAGGACTTATTTATAAGACTATTTATATATTTCTTGAATTACAGTGCATACACCTTAACCCTTCCCCTACTGTACTTCGAAAGTAAGCATTTTTTTGCTAAGAGCTGTGGCCTAGCTCAAGGTGCATGCACTGCTTTTGAGCCAACCTCCGCAGTTTTGCATAAATATACAAAAATATGCAGGGTGAGAGCAATACTACAAACACACCAGTTTTATTCTCCCTGAGGACAGCCAAAGAGAGAGAGGCGGCAGCTTGGGATTGCAACCAAATTTTTTCCCTCAACAAAACTAATTACAGCTTGATAGCACTTTTTGAAGAAGTGGAGAACCTTCTACTGAGAGAGGACCAACTAAAATGGGATGTTAATACACTTAACAAATATTTGGAATTAGGCCTTATACCCAGGGGCCTCAGACTGAATAAGTTCCCAACCTTTGTGACGGATGATAAGTCCTTTATTGAACAGTGGAATAATCATCTTACAGAATGTTCACTTAAATTGATGAAATTAATCTGTGAATTTAAGTTGAAAGCAATTGATGAACTGGCTGTAAAGATAAAGGAACTACAGGATGAACTAAACAAAAGAAGTGAAGAATCCAGCTTTCTAAAATTTGATGCCACCTTACAGAGAGTGTTGGCAGAAGCAAAAACATTGCTATTGGAGACCAAACGTACAAAGTATTTAAGGGACTTGCAGGATTACAATTTGAACAGAGTCTACGTATGGAATAGGAGGGATCGTTTTGCCCTAAGGAAGGAGCAGAACAAATCAGTCCCATATTACAACAGAAGGAGAGGAGGCAACAGATCCAGAAGCAATAGAGGTAGACGTGTAAACTTCCAGGAGAGTGAAGGAGAATCCTGGGACGAAGGCTCGTCCTCAGGAGGAGAGGAACTAGGGGCTCACGAAACCTCAGTAAGACCAAAGGAGGGACCAAACAGGTTACCCCCAATCCTGAAGAACAGAGATTCTGAAACAGCTTCCACCTCGTCACACTATAGAGAGGAACCCCCACAGGCGGGGGGAACTCGAAGATTTTTGGAAGCAACCGAAGAATCCCAGCTGGAACAGGTTTTTCAGGTCCCCCCAAAAGCATTAGAAGGGGGGGGAAGAGGAAACGCAGAACAACAACAACAACCGAGAGAGCAGAGACGATACCCCCAAAGGAGGGGCCGAAGGAGGGGAAACTACAGGGACTGAACGTTTTAAACCTATCGAGTTATGTTCTAAATAAATCTGAAATTGAAGTGCTGAGTTTAGGTTTAACATTTGTTCTGTCTGCAGATTTCAATCTATTTAGAACTCTTTTGGACGTTAACAAAATGATTCGGAACCTAACGTTGAGAAAATTCTTTAAGACCCAGGATCAACGTCAATGTAATGAGAGTCCAAGTTCTATTGATGGATCTGACCTTGAACATCATGCTAATACTGATTTGAATTTTCAAGAGTTATGTGATGTAAGGACTCTGGAATCTCTCCAAGAAGAGGAAGAGATGGATGAAAGTAGGCGGGTGACAACTCCACTACTGAAGAACAAATCTTTGTTCTATCCCATCCAAAACAGGGGTCCTCTATTGGAGAAATTCCAGAAGCGGGTGGAAAATGATTTAATTAAACTTCAATATGTTACACAAAGGGGCAAGAAGTCCAATGTCACACGAAAACAAAAAATGGCCTTAGATGGTCTAAGAGATAACAACAACTTAGTGATTAGGTCAGCCGATAAGGGCGGAGCAATTGTGGTCCTTGACAAAAAGGATTTCATTCAGGAGGCATTTAGACAGTTGAGAGTAGAACAGGATTATGAGGTATTGTCATTTGATCCAACACGCCAATTCCAGAGACAATTGGTCTCCCTTGTGGACGATGGGGTAGAGATGGGCTATATTGACCAAGAGACTAGGGATTATCTTCTGGTACAAAACCCAGCCATTCCTGTGTTTAACCATCTACCTAAAGTTCACAAGTCTGTAGACAATGTCCAAGGGAGACCAATTGTTAGTGGAATAGGCTCCCTACTGGAACACCTGTCAGAGTGGTTGGATGGCATCCTGCAGCCCTTGGTAAGCTCCCTTTGGAGTTACCTGTCTGATACCAAACATGTATTGAATTTACTCTCTGGTATGGTATGGCAGAGTGACTTCAAGTGGTTGACAGTGGATGTAAGATCCCTGTATTCAACCATACCACATGATAAGGGCCTGGAAGCCATAAAATTCTTCCTGTCAAAAAAGTATCCAAATGATCAGGATTTTATTGGATACATATTGAGAGTAACTAGATTTCTCCTTACCCACAACTATTTCCTGTTTGAGGGGGAGTTCTTTCTCCAGAGGCGTGGGACAGCGATGGGGGCAAAATTTGCCCCCTCCTACGCCAACCTTTTCATGGGTTGGTGGGAGCTCTCCCACGTCTTTGGGGAGCGAAACCTGTTCAGACAGGAGATAGTGTGGTATAGGCGCTTCATTGACGACCTCCTCTTCATTTGGCAAGGCTCCTATAATGATCTAGAGAAGTTTGTAGAGGGACTTAACAACAACAATGTAGGCATTAGCTTTACGTCCAAGATACAAGAACACACAGTTAATTTTTTGGACATCTCATTAAAGGGAGAAATAGGTCAGAAGATCACCACAGAGACATATCGGAAGCCTATCGCAGGGAACTCTTTGCTACACACCTCAAGTTGCCACCCAAGGAGGGTGTTTAGGGGTGTAGCTAGAGGCCAGTTCATTCGCCTGAAAAGGAACTGTACTGATCAAAGTACATACGAGAAACAGGCCGATGAACTATCTGTTAGACTCATGGAAAGAGGCTATCCAGGGTCAATAATTACAAAAGAGAGAAACGCTGTTACCAAAATTAACAGAGTTGATCTTCTGAGACAAAAAAACACAAAGTACAGAAAAAGAACAAAAGGGACTGTGGACAGGAAAATTACATTCACGACAGAATATTCACAGCAGTACACACAAATATGTCAGATCATTAGAAATAATTACCATCTTTTGTCAGCAGATGATGCTCTAAAGGAGACAGTATCTGAGGGCATCAGGTCTACATACAAAAGAAACAGAACAATAGGCAATATAATTGCACCCACAAGATTGAGGAAGGAACAGACGGATGGGTCCTCCTGGTTGAGATTAAATGGGACCTATAGGTGCAACCATTTATCCTGCAAAGCTTGCGAGAAAGTTACTATAGGGGACTCCTTCAGCTCTCTGGTTACGGGGGAACACTTTCAGAAGAATTTATGTCTCAACTGTAGGTCTACCTTTGTAGTGTATTTGATTTCATGCACCCACTGTGCCCTCCAGTATGTAGGCCTCACGACAAGGGAAGCCAGGGTACGGATAAAAGAACATCTAGCGGACATCAAGGCAGGGGTTCTCACAACGCCACTTATTAAACATTTTTCGATTACACACAACAAAGATAATTCTTTCTTTTCTTGGACCATTATAGAGAAGGTACCAGTCCAGACAAAAGGGGGGGACAGAACCCGCAAATTAGGCGAAAGAGAGGCCTTCTGGATCTTTCGTTTAAAAACGAGGATTCCAGACGGCCTCAATTCAGAATTTGACCTCATTAATTTTTGGTAGTTTACATTTGGAACAACACTATATTCATCAGAGGAAGTTAGGTCACAATACACTTAATATGTAAACCTAATTTTACCTATGTACTAGGAACATTTACCTATGCATTGAGAATATTTACCAAGATATAAATACATAAATAAAGCACAAACACTCCAGGTTCTTGGTAAGAAGTAGCTCATTCATGGTTTGAACGAGGGTATTTGTCAGAGGTAACTAAGGTTAAATACATAGATAGTGTACAACCACCCAAGGTCCTTGATAATAAGCAGCTCATTTTGATGCTAAGTATAATAGATCAGAATAAATTTAGGTTAAATACACTTAAAATAGTAAATAAGAATTCACTACTTATGTAAGATATCTACTACTAATAAGCACATAGTTAAAGCATAAACACACTTGGCCCTTTATATAGTGCATTCATTTATTTACTTGAATTGTGGTTCTTAAAAGTACATTATAACAAAGGTGACACCCTTTAAATTTAATAAGCAGCTCATTTTGATGCTAAGTATAATAGATCAGAATAAATTTAGGTTAAATACACTTAAAATAGCAAATAAGAATTCACTACTTATTTAAGATATCTACTACAAATAAGCACATAGTTAAAGCATAAACATTCTTGGCCCTTTATATAGTGTATTTATTTATTAACTTGAATTGTGGTTCTTAAAGTACATTATAACAAAGGTAATATTCTTTGAATTTAAATATAAGAAAATTTTCCCCCAACTTTAGCCCATCCGGCTCTAACGACTTTAATATAAGTGGGGATTTACACCCTAACTGACAAGCACGCTCACAATATATAAATACATTCCATTGTTCACGAGTCATGAACACATAGTAATAATAACATGAGAGAGCAGAGACTGAACATCTGACGGTTGACAGCGATGTGGTGTTGTGACAGGCTACGTTTTGATTGGCGCATACATACGATATTCGACCAATCAGGATCCAGTAAGCAGAGACCTATAGCTACCTTCTAGACTCCTTGCAATGCACTGGGGTTTGGTAGACCACACCGGATTGGCTGACATACACATTACTGACCAATAGGGATTTGTTAATAGCTTCTAGTAGTAAACAGTAATTACGAACGAATACAGATTTTGAAGCACAATACACTTATTCCCACAATATCATAGGCGGTCTAAGATGAATATAAAGAAACAGGAACCGCTTTGAGGTAGGAGATGTGAGAGCTGTTTAAAAAGACAGGATAATCACTAAAATATACAATACTAATGTCTATACATATGTCTATATATAAAGCGGTTCAAGCTCCAAGACAGTTTTCTTACACAGTGATGTAAAATGCATGTTTAATAGACTCATTGAATAGTTTCCTCCATGTTTCCACTGTTTGGCTCTTATTGAATATTGAATATTAGTGACAAATAGAAGGTTAGAAATATAGTCTTAGTAATCAATTTTGTAATGTTGAGCAATTAGACAAGCACAGCTGTGTTGAAAAGGAGGGTTAATTGATTTAAGCTGAAGGGAGTTACAATGAGGGGTGTGGATTTTTGAACCAATAGGATTTCAGATGATGGTTTTTAAATCAGAGAACTGCTAGACAGTTTTAAGCAGGCTAGGAGTAAGGCAACAGCCGAAACCGGTCAGCCTTTTTCATCTGTTTGACTACTATACATGTATGTTCTTACCCAGGGGTTAAGATACCCTTTATGTTCTAAATAAAGTTTGATTTTTTTATCCATATACTTGGTGCTCCTGTTATACATTTTTTCTGATGCTTACTTTTGCTAATGTACAACATTGTTGCAAAACTGCTGCCATATAGTGATGCAGACACGTGCACACTCCTGAGCTTACATTTCTACTTTTCAACAAAGGATAACAAAAAAGAAGAAAAATTGATAATAGAAGTAAATTGGAAAGTTGTTTAAGATTGCATATTCTATCTGAATCCTGAAAGAAAAATGTGGTTTTTATGTTCCTTGAATCTTTGGGGAAGATTTATCATACCCCAGACAGCGAATCATGTCCACCCTGCATCGCTAAATGCTAACAGCGTACTCTGTCTGCATTTAACATTGCACAAGCAGTTCTTGTGAACTGCTTGTGCAATGCTGCCATCTGCAGATTCACAGCCAATCGGGCGGATTGCTGTCCACCGTCTCACAGGTAGCGGACGAGTTAAGGAGCAGTGGTCTTAAGACTTAACGGTTTCCGGCGAGCCCCTATGTGTGCAGAAACATTTTTAGCTTATTCCAATTAATTGCCCATTTAGGGATAGATTACGAGTGGCGTGCTAACTGTTGTGCATGAGTGATGTCAGGTTTTTAATAGTCTTTTAACACATTCACTTGAGTGCAATCGTGATTTACGCTCGTTGGATTAGCTCAACTTGAAAGCTCACGTAAAGGGTAAGGGAAGAAAATAGTTGCATTAAACTCAACATAAATACACTTAAAAGTACAGTTACACTCATATAAACTCTGGCAAGGGAGACCTCAACAGTGGCAGAAGGTAGGGCAGAGGCAGAAACGTCTTCACATCGCAGTTTGGCACCACTTTATTATTATTGAAAATAACCGATTTTCTAAGTTCAAATTGTGGGGCAAAGAGGTTAGCCGTGGGAGAGTGTTAGGTCATCTCACCAGCTCTGTGATGAACCAATATCTCAGCACACACCACAAGGCTGAGTTATTGAGGGAAGAATTCGAGCCAGCAGCAGCAAGAGTGCAACTTTCTCACAGCTGAAAATAACACCTAATAGGAGCAGCACTAATAGTAGTAGTCAGGACAGGGGACACAGTATTGATGGCAGTCAGGTACCACCTTCAACATCACAATGACATGTTCAACCCACACTAAGGGATTTTGGGGGATTTCACACTAGGAGGATGTCCACGCAGCAGTTCAGAAAATTAACCCATCTGACAGATCAGCTGATAGCTGTCACTAATGTTTCCTTCACCATGCTTGAAAGGAGAGCCTTCCAAGCAGTTGATGGAAGCAGCTGCTCCCCACTACTACCTCCCTTCATGCAGCACTTTCAGCAGGAGCGAAGTCCACTCACTATACCAATCTTGAATTGCTGTTTTTAAAGAGGAGCTGGCGAAGGCATTTGGACAGTCGGTGCACTTTAACACTGACTTATGGAGTGCTTCTAGAGGCCATCATGTATTTCTCTCCCTGAAGGCACACTGGTGGTAGCCCAGGGTATGTGATGAGGATAAGGGTAGTGGTACTGCTAGTGGTGGTGCACCGGCAGGCAGCTCCGGTCAGAGCAGGGTTAACCATCATTCCTCCTCCATGCCGCGGTACTAGATAAGCAGAATACCACTGAAAATATATTGCACTCTCTTAGAAAGATGGTGGCACAGTGAGTAGGAGAGAGGGCAGGCACCAAGGTGGAAATAGGATTTGTTGTCACCGAAGGAACACCCAATATGGCAAAGGTGGTCTTTGAGGGTGAATTTATCAGTTTGTGATGCTCGGCTTGCATCATCCACCTGGAGGTAAAGGCTGCTATTTCTGAAGCAAGTTTCCTTGAATGGCACAGATGGATTGTAGGCCACTTCCACCACAGTGTTCAAGCCAGTCAGCTCCTTAAGCAGGAATAGAAGAAAGCAGAGTTTCCCCAGCACTGTCTTAAGCAAGACATAACTACTAGGTGAAACTCGTCCAATCATGGTCCACTTTTCTCTGTCTAATGGACTCCCAATGCCAAAGTATTAATCAGAAGCTATAGCATGGATATCCCTCTGCTGCTCCAAGATACATTCCAGCTGTGCAAAGTGAGCAATTGTTTTCATTAACTGGTAATATACTAAACCCTCAGCACTCACAAATGTCTCTGCAGCTCATGGAACAAATGGCATTTCTCAAATTTAATATTACAAATAAAGATTACCCCGTCCTTAGCTTTGGAACAGATTAATTTTGAAATATTTTCCACTTTTGCTCCTGCCTTTTCTGCTCTGTGGTGGTTATCATCCAACAATGCTAAATCCTCAGTGAACTGCTAGTCTCTGTGTCCAAAATGCTCTAGGCACGTGTTGCCTTCTTTCTCCCTTGGATGTTTATTTTTTAGGTTTATGTAATATCAGGCCTACCTATCTATTTCATTATCTCTGCTGCCTGCTGCTGCCACTCCTGCTCCTGCCCTCCTTGCTCTGGGTGGTCATCTTCGATCAATGCCAAATCCTCAGGGAACTGCTATCCACTGTATTCAAGGGACTGTAGGCAAGCGTTTTCCCTCCCCTCCCCTGGAGGTGTATTGTTGAGGTTTATGTATCGTCAGGCCTACCTAGCCCAGTGACTCTGCTGCCTGCTACTACTGCTGCCACGTCTGATCCTGTCCTTCCTACTCTGTGGTGGTCATCATCAGTTAAAGTAAAAAATCATGATAACCTGTTACCTGCTGTGTCTAAGGGTCTCTAAGCACGTCCTTGTCCTCCTGTCTTGGATGCATATTTTTGAGGTTTATGTAATGTTAGGGCTATCTACCTAGTCCAGTAACTCTGCAGCTACTGCCAGAATCTCCTCTCTTGTCCAAAACCACAGTGCAAAGTGAGCAAGTGTTTCTATTAACTGGTAATATACTTAACACTTAGTGTACACAAATGTGTCCACAGCTCATGGAGCAAATGGCATTTTTTAAATGTAATATTCCAAACAAAGGTTACCCTGCCCTTAGCTTTAAAACATATTAATTTTTAAATGTTTTCCCATCCTTCTCTGTGGTGGTCATCATCCGTCAATGCTATATCTTCAGGGAACTGCTGGCCACTGTGTCCAAGGGGCTTTAGGCACGTGTTTGCCCTTATCCTCACTTGGACGTGTATTTTTAAGGTTTATGTACTGTCAGGCCCACCTAGTTTAGTAACTGTGCTGCCTGTTCTTTCTGCCTCTCCTACTCCTCCCCTTCTTTGAATTGATTCCCCAAGCTAACTATTGTAACTACTAACTTGTTATGGAGCAGATGTGTAAGAAAGTGAACAATGTGGGTACTTTAGTATATGGGATTTGAAAGAGAAAAAAAAATGAGAGGGTTGAATGAAAAGAAATATAATGTGGAAAGATTGTTGTAATGCTTTTAATTTTGATTTATTGTTTGAATTTTCTTTGTAAATTCCTGTAGTTCCTGTATATTTTGAAGTCCGAGTTAGCAATGAATCTTTGGATTGTTCTGAGAGTTTCCCATAGGCTTTAATGCAATGTAACAAATTTTGTGTCGAACAAAATTCTTATCCGAATATTTGGCTGAACTGAACGCACTGTTTAACAAAATTCTGATGACTAGGAATCTGTCAAAAATTCAGAACTAAAAACTTTACCTAGGCACATATGTTTCATTTTAACATGTACAATTATGATAACATTTTTTTTTTTTTTTCTGAGCTATTTTATCATTTACAGAATTTGCCATTTATGTTAAAGAGAAAATATGTGATAATATTGAATAGACTTTTTATGAAATGGAGGGAAACCAAGGATAATATTTAAAAAGCTTTATATGTATTTATACATATGATTCATGCTACTAGGCCATTTTATAGAAAAGTATCCTCAAATGGATTACAGATGGGAAACATTTTACATTATCTTACATATAACAAAAGTTAATAGGTTATACCTCATTAAAAATGTTATGGTCTTGCTTATAACAAATTATCAAAATTTATCAACAGAACCATTTTCTAAGAAACACCATTTTAGCTGGGAAAAATAAATAAATCAGTTGTTTAAGATAGAAAATAAAATACCCTTTTTACCTATACAAGGTAATCCCATTTTTATTGATATGTATTCAACTTCCCCTTTTAATAAATGTAAATAATGGAGTATTAAATCTAATGTTAAGATAAGTAGTACAATAATATCTTTAGACAGTCAGTTCTGAACAGAATCAGTAGTAAATTTACATTTCACACGTATATAAACAATTATTTAATGGGATAAATTATTGTCAGAAAGGAGAGTTTATAGAGAAGTGGACTAGAGAAGTTAAATATACCCAGTTTATCAAGTGATTATTCAAAAGTATAGAGTATATAAAACAGTGTTATGAGCTAATCCTATGAAAGCACTTAAGTTCTACACCAAGCATATTTTACTCAAATTGGTGGGATATAGCTAATACTTGTGAAAAATATGTTTTATTAACCCACATATCTGTCATTACTTTTAGAGCTATCTCAAGTGAAACATTTCTGGTTCAAAATTATTTTCTAGATAAATAATATATGTACTATTAATATAGACGTGCAAGAGTCTGCAATAATTGGTATAATGAGAGGATATCAATATAGTGGCTCAGTGAATGTTCATTTTAAAAACATAATTATTCTTCTAGGTAGAAAATTTATTATTTTACAATTGACGTCTTTCATACAGACTCTACCACAAGAGGTCCAATTACATATTATGAAACCATTTAAAAATATGGAATATCTGAGTAATGTTATGTAAGAGGGGAGTTGGTTAATAATAGAATGAAAAGAAGAGGAAAGTTCAAATTTTATTATTTGTTCTTCTTTTCAAGAACTTATTAAACACGATGACTCCTTAAGGTGTTTTCTGTTTTTGTTTATATAAATATAAAATTCAAGAATATATGAGGCCCGATCCGATATGCAGCGTCGCCCGCAAAAGTCGGCGACGCCGAATTTTGTGTGGGTTTGGTATCCTTTATACGGCATAACCTAGAAGTTACGCTCGTATATTTCTGCCGTCGCCCGTAGTTTTTTGGGCCATAGGCAGGTATACCAAACCCGCGCAGTTTGGTATCCAATATACAGCGTAAGGACTTGTGGTGACATTTTATCACTGGAATATTCACTTAGCTGTTATTGGGATCCCTTCCCCCAGGTACACCTTTCTCTCTGAACTATAGACACTCCCATTGGTCTTTTTGAGTGGCATTTGATAAGCCACTCCCTTTTGAATTGGGTTATAAAATATTGTAACACCAGAGCCTCTGCCCCTCTCTTTTGTATCCTGGGCATGCTGTAAAGATGGATGATGTTGGACACAGAGAATCTGGCTAAGTATTTCTGGGATAATATTCTGTGTAGCACAATTGGGGTTAGTTTAGAAAAGTTGCCCTGTATCTTAAAATGTGGACTGTATCTGTAAAATAGATTGATATATATATATATACCTGTAAATATTTATCTTATTATTAACATATATTGATTCCTAAATAAACTGTTTGACAAATAATGGAGGATCCTCATATAGTTTATTTTCACAATTTATCTGTGTTGGTTTTAGTGGTTTCACCATAGAGATTTAGTATATTATATTTAGAAGAAAGTAGAGATATTTTAAATTAATAGATAACCACATTTTGGCGACCACGAAGTTGTAGACGAATCCATATGCCATTTAGTTTTGCAGGAATCAAATGCATGTTGATTTTATTTTAAATTTAACTGCAGTAAATGTAGATTTGATGTTTTATAGCAAAGTTTTTGCATGCAGTACTTTATTTAAAAAGCGCAAATAGTGGTTGGTTTTCAAAGGCCTGTTGTATGTCTCAAGAAAAGCATGGCTTTAAAAAACCTGTATTTCTGGTCTGTATAAATTTGCATTTTTGCATAGGGGAAGCAAATAATGGTTGGTTTCAGCAGGCCTGCTGTTTGTAGCTTACTAAATCTTAAATAACCCCCACAGTGTTATCTCTGTGTTTGTGTTGAAAAGAGATTTAAAAAAAAAGCATGTGATAAGAGGCAACCCTAAAAGGCTTAGAAATCAGCATATGAGCCTACCTATGTTTGGCTTCAACTTAGAATACCAAGAGAAAAAAAGCAAGTTTGATGATGGAAGTAAATTGTGAAGTTGATTATACTAGACTGTCCCTTTAACTCTTGTATTTTTCTTGTTTTTGGAAACTGGATACTTTTATTGTTGAGACAGTTTTCTATCAGTTTTCTAATGAATTTTAGAGACATGTGTTGTGTTGGTCCCATCTAAATGTTTTTACAAACAAAAGCTTTACAGTACTATGTAATAGCTGCCAACAGTAAGGTTTTTTTTATTTATTTCTTTTTACAAAGGATTCATTTCTGTGAATGTGTTACACCCAGAGCTGTAGCTTGCCCTATACATAAATTTAATTCTGAATTGTATGGGAAATTGTGTAGACTTTAAAGTTAAGAAATTACAGTTTAATTAAGCTTTGTTTTGGGTAACAAAGTTAAAAATTTGCATTTCCTGTGTTTGGAGCAGATCCTGGAACCAAAACTACAGTTGAAATTAGCATTTAGAAGTTCTATAGAATCTTCCTGTACTTAAAATATTTTTATAATTTTTTCCTCAATTTGGGAAAATATCAGTAAAAAGGATTCCTTGCTTTGCTTTGTTCATTTATTTTATTTAGGTTAGTATTATTGATGGTTCACACCTTTTAAAAGAGAACAATATTTAATTTTTTAATTTTGTTCTGCTTAATTTCTGTTTAGTTTCATTGCCCTATAGAGATTATAATTCCTTGCATTTGGGGCAGTTAAAATAGTCTGGCAAACTATGCTGTGAGAGACACACAATAGTCTGTTCCCCAGATTTAAAATAAAGAATAATCAGCAGTGGTTAGAAAAACTAAATTTAACTATATTACCACCTCTGCTGGAATGCTGACCTGCTTATAACAGATCTAATTCCTACCCTTCTACATGGCTTAACTGCTATGTCCTTTGTTGTGTAAAATTAGCATCTCAATGGTATCTTGTACATCCTGTGTTAACATTTAAAAAAAAAAAAAACTACTATGCTGTGAGAGACACACTATTCTAGTATATAATATATATAGAATTTTTTTTTTTTTTATTATTTTAGTTCTAACGGCTATCTGTTAAAAATGTCTGGAAAAAACTATATTTCACAGGAAATCTGTGATTACTTTAACAATTACATTCATAAATATAATGGTCCATTCCTCATCCCAGAAGCTAAAAACAACAAGTGTGAAAGTGTTTTAGATATACTAACACAGGTATTAACTCTTACAAAGATGAATAATAATAAAAGAAAATGTATGATAGCACAGGCAGTGATTTCAACTATAAAGAGATTAACGGACATTATTGGAGAATTTACAGAGCAAAATAAAGACATTAAATTAAAGTTAGATAACACACAGACTGACAGAGATTGTATTAAGCTTTCTGCTTTAACTAACACCATACAGATCAGTAAATTACAACGAAAATTAAAATCAACAGAACACATCAGTAACGAATACTCAAACAAAATTACTGAGTTACAGATGAAAATTGAACAAAAAGAAAAAATAATTAGTGATATTTCTGGGAACAATGCAGATAGTGATAACTTACTGCCACAAAGGAAAGAGCCAAAACAATTAGTAAAACAAGATAAAATGCAAATGGGCCCCACTAAAAACCCAAGTTCGGTTCCAATTGCCCCTGTCATAATTTCTGAGAATTTTAACAACCTGAAAGTTCCTACAGGTTTTTCAAATCAGACTAGGCCAATGACTGTAGCAGATAAAGACATTTTTAAGAAATGGTGGGGCACAATCCCCACAAACAGCTTTAATAACTTTTCACATTGGTTTCACAAGGGAACTGAAAAAGCCATAAAATTAGGTATGAGCATGCCGGAATGGACCGAATTGCTTCAAGATGCCATGGGCCCCTATGCCAACAGGTTATTAGGATTTAATTCAAGTATATGTGATCAGGCTGGCAGGATAGCTAAAACCTTTTTCAATTTTACTAGTCTAGAGAAAGAGATTAGTGAAATTACCATGAGACCACTAGATGGGCCATTTGAAGTAGCAAAAAGAGTTTTATTTTGGTGTGTGCTGCGCCAGCCACAGACCCAAATGGTCTGGGGGTCACCAGCTCACATACAGAGGGTACTTGAAGCTCTCCCCAGAAAATGTCAGGAGTTTGTAAAGCTGTATGATCCAAACTCCACAAACCTACATATGGTGCTCACTAGAGCTGAGAAGTGGTGGAATTATCACCCATACACCATTAAGGCAAATTCTGCAGTGAAGCAGTCAATGGAGAATAATCTGAATATTCACAGGCAGGAATCAGAGAGGGGTAATAGAAGGAATGTTTGTGGATATCAGAATAGTAGAGCATCAAATACAGAAAACTGGAGAGACAGGAATTTAAATGGCGATATTAACAGAGGAGAAAATTGGAGGCTGAGGTCAAATGAGATAAACAATAAGGCCAACTTAAGTTATTGGGAACTCAAACAAAAAAACAGGAGAATGAGAGATCAAATTGGGTTTCTAAAGAAGCAACTGACAGAGCTGGAGGGCTCAAATTAAATCATTCATATTTTTTTTTATAAGCATATTTGTTTGCAGTACATTTGTATCGTGTAATGTGTACTTTAGTTTTAAGTTCAATTAATAATTTTAAGTGTTTTTCATTATTACGTTTTAAATGCCAATATTAAGAATGTATAGTTAATTGATGCATTCTCTTTCTAAAAAAACAATAACAGATACCTCCATTGTGATTAGTTTTGGGAGGCCACATGCAATACCATTTCTATGTAAACTGTCTGAAGTCTTATCTTGCAGGAAGAAAACCAATGAAGATAGAAGGCTTCTCACCTTTCCTTCCAGTTTTTCCCCAATAACACATATTATAGATTGTTGTTTTTCAGGTGTCTTCAGGACTGATCTTACCATGAAGCTATGATGGTGGCGTTGGACAAATTAAATAAGTATAATGTATCACAATGGAGATGTAAAATGGTGCATTAGGCCAAAATAATTATATATATATATATATATATATATATATATATATATATATATATATATATATATATATATATATAGCATAAAGGGGTAAATAATCATATAAATCAAGCAACATAAGTTAAGTAAGGGTGCGAGTGGGATGATGCAATAACAGAGGCACTTTCCAACTTGAAGTTAATAACTGTGAATGTGGTTTCTACTGCAGATGGAGTGTTGTAGTGTGAAGTAAATATATGCCCGGTTTTAATCTTTTTTTCATTCCTTTGAGGGTCTTGGAAAAAAACAAAGTGGTTCAAAGAGAGAGATTTGGTAAAGCAAAAGCAAGGACCAGATGCCAAAAGCAAGGACCAGATGCCAAAAGATGACAACAAAGAACTTCAGTGAACCATTATAACTTTTGTTTTACAGGCACAATTCACACTTTCTTAATAAAGATTTTACTACACGCATACCCATCTAGTGTACCCACACTCACACACTCATACATGAACTTTTCCCAATATTTAAGACCATTGTATAAATGTTGCTAATGGGGTTTAGCATAGGATTTTGTGTTTCTATGTATAATTTTAAATTATTTTTTCTAATGAATTGTATAAAGTTAGATTAGGAATTGACAGTCCTAGGAAAGTACAGAAGAGCTCATATCGCCGAGGGAATTATTCCGAAGGGATGGTGGGAGAATTTCTCCTGTAAGGTTTTCGCTCCCACTGTGTTCTTCTGTACTAGTGGGGATAACTAGAAAACGGGGCAACATAGGAGAAGAAAAAGTGAGGGAATGTGGTGACATTTTATCACTGGGATATTCACTTAGCTGTTATTGGGATCCCTTCCCCCAGGTACACCTTTCTCTCTGAACTATAGACACTCCCATTGGTCTTTTAGAGTGGCATTTGATAAGCCACTCCCTTTTGAATTGGGTTATAAAATATTGTAACACCAGAGCCTCTGCCCCTCTCTTTTGTATCCTGGGCATGCTGTAAAGATGGATGATGTTGGACACAGAGAATCTGGCTAAGTATTTCTGGGATAATATTCTGTGTAGCACAATTGGGGTTAGTTTAGAAAAGTTGCCCTGTATCTTAAAATGTGGACTGTATCTGTAAAATAGATTGATATATATATATATATATATATACCTGTAAATATTTATCTTATTATTAACATATATTGATTCCTAAATAAACTGTTTGACAAATAATGGAGGATCCTCATATAGTTTATTTTCACAATTTATCTGTGTTGGTTTTAGTGGTTTCACAATAGAGATTTAGTATATTATATTTAGAAGAAAGTAGAGATATTTTAAATTAATAGATAACCACATGACTTACGTGGCGAAAATGGAGAAATCTTACTCCATTTTCACCTCGCCACAAAATGCAGCCGTAGTAAGCCTTACGCTGTCTATTGGAGCCCCGTAACTCCCTAAACTAGTTGCTAAATAAAACCTAACACCTAACGCATGCGCAATGTCTATCTACCTGTCAACCGCGATTCCCGCCGCATTCCCTAATAAAGTATTTAACTCCTAAACCGCCGCTCCCGGACCCCGCCGCCACCTACATTAAAAGTATAACCCCCTAATGTGATCCCCTACACCATCGCCAGCTACATTACCTGCCCCCTAATGTGAGCCCCTTACACCGCCACCACCTACATTACCTACCCCCTAATGTGAACCCGCTACACTGCCGCCACCTACATTAACTACCCCCTAATGTGAGCTCCTACCCCGCCGCCAGCTATATTACCTACCCCCTAATGTGAGCTCCTACCCCGCCGCCAGCTATATTAAAATTATTAACCCCTAATTTAATCCCCCTACACCGCCGCCAGTTATATTAATTACCGTAACCCCTAATTTAATCCCCCTATACCGCCGCCAGCTATATTAAATTAATTAACCCCTAATCTAATCCCCCTACACCGCCGCCAGCTATATTAAATAGATTAACCCCTAATCTAATCCCCCTACACCGCCGCCAGCTATATTAACTATATTAACCCTAATTATATTAGGGTTAATATAGTTAATATAGTTATTATATTATATAAATTAACTATATTAACCCTAATTATATTAGGGTTAATATAGTTAATATCGTTATTATATTATATATATATTAAGTATAATAACCCTATCTAACTCTAACATCCCTAACTAAATTCTTATTAAAATAAATCTAATTAATATTAATATTATTAATTAAAATATTCCTATTTAAATCTAAATACTTACCCATAAAATAAACCCTAAGATAGCTACAATGCAATTAATAATTACATTGTAGCTATTTTAGGGTTTATATTTATTTTACAGGTAACTTGGTATTTATTTTAACTAGGTACAATAGCTATTAAATAGTTAATAACAAATATCTAAACTAAAATACAATTAAATAAACTAAACTAAATTACAAAAAAAACCAAACACTAAATTACAAAAAATAAAAAAAGATTACAAGATTTTTAAGCTAATTACACCTATTCTAAGCCCCCTAATAAAATAATAAAGCCCCCCAAAATAAAAAATGTCCCTACCCTATTCTAAAATGCAAAAGTTAACAGCTCTATTACCTTACCAGCCCTTAAAAGGGCCTTTGCGGGGCATGCCCCAAAGAAATCAGCTCTTTTGCCTATAAAAAAAATCCAAAATACAACCCTCCAACATTACAACCCACCACCCACATACCCCTACTCTAACCCAAACCCCCCACCTAACACTACCCCCCTGAAGATCTCCCTACCTTGTCTTCACCCAGCCGGGCAGAACTCTTCATCCGATCCGGGCGATGTCTTCAATCAAGCAGCAGAGAAGAAGTCTTCCATCTGTCGATGTCTTCATCCAAGCGGCAAAGAAGAAGTCTTCCATCTGGCGATGTCTTCAATCAAGCGGCAGAGAAGAGGTCCTCCATCGGGGTGAAGTTTTCTTCCAAGTGGCATCTTCAATCTTCTTTCTTCGCTCCTCCGACGCGGAACATCCATCCGGCACGATGACTTCCCTACGAATGAGGTTCCTTTAAATGTCGTCATCCAAGATGGCGTCCGTCGAATTCCGATTGGCTGATAAGATTCTATCAGCCAATCGGAATTAAGGTAGGAAAAATCTGATTGGCTGATTGAATCAGCCAATCAGATTCAAGTTCAATCCGATTGGCTGATTGATTCCGATTTTTCTACCTTAATTCCGATTGGCTGATAGAATCCTATCAGCCAATCGGAATTTGACGGACGCCATCTTGGATGACGTCATTTAAAGGAACCTCATTCGTCGGGAAGTCGTCGTGCCGGATGGATGTTCCGCGTCGGAGGAGCGAAGAAAGAAGATTGAAGATGCCGCTTGGAAGAAAACTTCGCCCCGATGGAGGACCTCTTCTCTGCCGCTTGATTGAAGACATCGCCGGATGGAAGACTTCTTCTTTGCCGCTTGGATGAAGACATCGCCGGATGGAAGACTTCTTCTCTGCCGCTTGATTGAAGACATCGCCCGGATCGGATGAAGAGTTCTGCCCGGCTGGGTGAAAACAAGGTAGGGAGATCTTCAGGGGGGTAGTGTTAGGTTTATTTAAGGGGGGTTTGGGTTAGAGTAGGGGTATGTGGGTGGTGGGTTGTAATGTTGGGGGGTGGTATTGTGTTTTTTTTTTACAGGCAAAAGAGCTGATTTCTTTGGGGCATGCCCCTCAAAAGGCCCTTTTAAGGGCTGGTAAGATAATAGAGCTGTTAACTTTTGTATTTTAGAATAGGGTAGGGACATTTTTTTATTTTGGGGGGCTTTATTATTTTATTAGGGGGCTTAGAATAGGTGTAATTAGCTTAAAAATCTTGTAATCTTTTTTTATTTTTTGTAATTTAGTGGGTTTTTTTTGTAATTTAGTTTAGTTTATTTAATTGTATTTTAGTTTAGATATTTGTAGTTTATTTAATTTATTGATAGTGTAGGTGTATTTGTAACTTAGGTTAGGATTTATTTTACAGGTAAATTGGTAATTATTTTAACTAGGTAGCTATTAAATAGTTATTAACTATTTAATAGCTACCTAGTTAAAATAAATACCAAGTTACCTGTAAAATAAATATAAACCCTAAAATAGCTACAATGTAATTATTAATTACATTGTAGCTATCTTAGGGTTTATTTTATAGGTAAGTATTTAGATTTAAATAGGAATATTTTAATTAATAATATTAATATTAATTATATTTATTTTAATAAGAATTTAGTTAGGGATGTTAGAGTTAGATAGGGTTATTATACTTAATATATATATATATATATAATATAATAACTATATTAACTATATTAACCTTAATATAATTAGAGTTAATATAGTTAATATATATAATATAATAACTATATTAACTATAATAACCCTAATATAATTAGGGTTAATATAGTTTATACAGCTGGCGGCGGTGTAGGGGGATTAGATTAGGGGTTAATCTATTTAATATAGCTGGCAGTGGTATAGGGGGATTAGATTAGGGGTTAATGTATTTAATATAGCTGGCGGCGGTATAGGGGGATTAAATTAGGGGTTAATAATTTTAATATAGCTGGCGGCGGGGTAGGGGGATTAGATTAGGGGTTAATAATTTTAATATAGCTGGCGGCGGGGTAGGGGGATTAAATTAGGGGTTAATAATTTTAATATAGCTGGCGGCGGTGTAAGGGGCTCACATTAGGGGGTAGTTAATGTAGATGGCGGCGGGGTAGGAGCTCACATTAGGGGGTAGTTAATGTAGATGACGGCGGGGTAGGAGCTCACATTAGGGGGTAGTTAATGTAGATGGCGGCAGGGTAGGAGCTCACATTAGGGGGTAGTTAATGTAGATGGCGGCGGGGTAGGAGCTCACATTAGGGGGTAATATAGATAATGTAGGTGGCGGTGGGGTCCGGGAGCGGCGGTTTAGGGGTTAATACATTTTTTATTGTTAGGATAGTGAGGGGGGATAGCAAATAGAGGGTTAGACATGTCGGGATATGTTTGGGAGGCGTGTTAGACAGTACAGGAGATGTAATACTTTAGTCAGGTTTTGTAGGCGCCGGCAGTTTGTAAAGTGCTGTAAGTCACTGGCGACTCCAGAAATTTGTACTTACGCAGATTTCTGGACATCGCTGGTTTATCAGACTTACGGCACTTTAGCCTCTGACGGCGCCGTATATAGGATAGCTCAAGTTGCGAGCTGAAACTACGGGCAGCAGGGGTTCCCTCTCTTGCGCCGCAAACTACGATCTTTATCGGATCGTGCCCATGGTTGGGGGAGAGTGCATGAGGAACATCTTAGAGAAAGATGGAGTGTAATTTGTTAAATGTATTATTATTATTATTAATAATAATAAAGTATATTTTGAAAATAGTAATTTTTGTGTGCCCTAGGTCTCTTCTCAATTTTTTTTTAAGCTTAGTCAACTCTCTTTTTTTCAAATTTATTTTACACGTGTTTTTGAGAAATAGTACACTTTGGATTAGATTAATGGGATGCATTAAGCAATATTGTGACCATGCTATATATATATATATATATATATATATATATATATATATATATATGTAAATATTCATATAGATATATAGGTATAGATATATATTAAAAAATCACACACATATATATATATATATATATATATATATATATATATAGATAGATAGATAGATAGATAGATAGATAGATAGATAGAAAGATATTTAAAAATAAAAAAGAACATTTTCTTATATAGTGGGGAAAAAAGTATTTAGTCAGCCACCAATTGTGCAAGTTCTCCCACTTAAGAAGATGAAAGAGGCCTGTAATTTTCATCATAGGTATACCTCAACTATGAGAGACAAAATGTGGAAACAAATCCAGACAATCACATTGTCTGATTTGGAAATAATTTATTTGCAAATTATGGTGGAAAATAAGTATTTGGTCACCTACAAACAAGCAAGATTTCTGGCTCTCACATACATGTATCTTCTTCTTTAAGAGGCTCCTCTGTCCTCCACTCATTACCTGTATTAATGGCACCTGTTTGAACTTCATCAGTATAAAAGACACCTGTCCACAACCTCAAACAGTCACACTCCAAACTCCACTATGGTGAAGACCAAAGAGCTGTCGAAGGAGACCAGAAACAAAATTGTAGACCTGCACCAGGCTGGGAAGACTGAATCTGCAATAGGCAAGCAGCTTGGTGTGAAGAAATCAACTGTGGGAGCAATAATTAGAAAATGGAAGACATACAAGACCACTGATAATCTTCCTCGATCTGGGGCTCCACGCAAGATCTCACCCCGTGGAGTCAAAATGATCACAAGAATGGTGAGCAAACATCCCAGAACCACACGGGGGGACCTAGTGAATGACCTGCAGAGAGCTGTACCAACGTAACAAAGGCTACCATCAGTAACACACTACGCTGTCAGGGACTCAGATCCTGCAGTGCCAGACGTGTCCCCCTGCTTAAGCCAGTACATGTCCGGGCCCGTCTGAAGTATGCTAGAGAGCATTTGGATGATCCAGAAGCAGATTGGGAGAATGTCATATGGTCAGATGAAACCAAAGTAGAACTGTTTGGTAGAAACACAACTTGTCGTGTTTGGAGGAGAGAGAACACCATACCTACTGTGAAACATGGGAGTGCCAACATCATGCTTTGAGGCTGTTTCTCTGCAAAGGGAACAGGACGACTGATCCGTGTACATGAAAGAATGAATGGGGCCATGTATCGTGAGATTTTGAGTTCAAACCTCCTTCCATCAGCAAGGGCATTGAAGATGAAATGTGGCTGGGTCTTTCAGCATGACAATGATCCCAAACACACCACCCGGGCAATGAAGGAGTGGCTTCGTAAGAAGCATTTCAAGGTCCTGGAGTGGCCTAGACAGTCTCCAGATCTCAACCCCATAGAAAACCTTTGGAGGGAATTGAAAGTCTGTGTTGCCCAGCGACAGCCCCAAAACATCACTGCTCTAGAGGAGATCTGCATGCAGGAATGGGCCAACATACCAGCAACAGTGTGTGACAACCTTGTGAAGACTTACAGAAAACGTTTGACCTCTGTCATTGCCAACAAAGGATATACAACAAAGTATTGAGATGAACTTTTGATATTGACTAAATACTTATTTTCCACCATAATTTGCAAATAAATTCTTTCCAAATCAGACAAGGTGATTGTTTGGATTTGTTTCCACATTTTGTCTCTCATAGTTGAGGTATACCTTTGATGAAAATTACAGGCCTCTCTCATCTTCTTAAGTGGGAGAACTTTCACAATTGGTGGCTGACTAAATACTTTTTTTCCCCACTGTATGTGAAGAACATTGGAATGTAAAGTAGCACTGTTGGTCTAATGCAGTCTCGGGTTAGTGTGCGACTGATAATTTTTTTTAACTTTCTTTTAATAGCGTGCTCCATTGAAGTTCATGGTAAAAGTTAACACGGTTGTGATATCCAAAGTCCTGAAGTTAGCACGCATTGACCTTTTGCTCAAGTGCTAACTTTTTACTTTCCACTTGAAAAAGGGGCACTAACCCATCGTGTTAAAATTTTACTTTGAAAAAAATAATTAGCTCATCAATTGTAATCTGGCCCTTTGTGTGTACCCTAGGTCACTTTTTACCTCTCTTTTTTTGTATTTATCTTGAAAATTAGAGCAATTTTAAAAATCAGTAAATTAAATTTAAGACACCTAGGACTCTTTATCTTATCATATGCTGGGCAGACAAGGTTTGCTCTCATAAACCTTGTCTACTCGGTATTGCAATGAGCCAGCAGCATCTGTTTTTTTTTTTTTGGAAAAATATTTTTTTATTGAGGTAATCAAAACACTCATAAAACAGTTACAGATTAAAGGGCAACATCACAAACACAATAATGCAAGAGACAATGGATACATAGATCAGTGTGTGTGACAGAGGGAACCTTTCTATAATATGATATATCTGTATATAAGGTACTGGGGAGGGGTCAGTGTGTGTGAGACAGAGGGACCCTCTCTATAATATTATATATCTGTATATAAGGTACTGAGGAGGGGCTGTGTGTGTGTGACAGAGGGAATTTCTCTACTGTATAATATGATATATCTGTATATAAGTTACTGGGGAGGGGTCAGTGTGGTTGTGAGACAGAGGGACCCTCTCTATAATATTATATATCTGTATATAAGGAACTGGGGAGGGGGCTGTATGTGTGACAGAAGGAACCTCTCTATAATATTATATATCTGTATATAATGGGATTTTTATTTGACTCTATGGTTACAACACTGAACCTATAAGGAACTGGGGGGGGGGGGGGGGTCTGTGACCTTTGTTATAAGGAACTGGGGATTGGGGAAGGGGTTTGTGTGTTTCACAGAGGGAACCTCTCTCTATAATATGATATATCTGTATATAAGGTACTGGGGAGGGGTCAGTGTGTGTGAGACAGAGGTGACCTCTCTATAATATTATATATTTGTATATAAGGTACTGGGGAGAGGCTGTGTGTGTGAGAGAGACAGAGGGAACCTCTCTATGATATTATATATATGTATATAAGGTACTGGGGAGGGGGCTGCGTGTGTGTGTGACAGAGGGGACCTCCCTATAATATTATAAATCTGTATAAAAGGTACTGGAGAGGGGGCTGTGTGTGTGAGAGACAGAGGGACCCTCTCTATAATATTATATATCTGTATATAAGGAACTGAGGAGCAGTGGCGTAGCGTGGGTTGTCAGTGCCCAGGGCAAGGCAAGTATTGCGCCCCCCATCCCCATTTTAGATATGCTGCTTCTTCTTACATTTGGGACAAACCAAGCAAAGACCCAAGCCTGGTAGATCACATAAAGCAAGGGACACTGTCTCCTCTCCCACAAAATGCCCCCTTAACCATCTATACTGGATAACTAACAGTTATTGCTGATGATACCCATATCCCCAAAATATGTCCCTTGTCATAAGCAGCTGCTAATCAGTAGCGCCTTAAAAACAAAGCCATGAAAATAATATATTGGCAATACAAGAGGGAGTGGGTGAAGCCTGCGAGCATTATGTGCTATCCCCCTGTGATCAAACCCTGTCTGCAGCTCTCCAGAGCTGGGCAAATATATACAATATTAAATTTTAAGATTTATTCTCGTTTTACACATGGGGGAAAGCCCCCTTAACCCCCATCTGGTGGTGACATGTCCTGATCTGTAAAACTTCATGGAACAAATACTGCAGACCACAGGGTGCACCCACCCCCACATTGCAGCAACCCATATTGTATATGTGGTGCAATAGGTTTTTGGTAAGTCGTTAAAAAGAGGAAAAGGGGACACACAGGTTGGCAGCTGTTACATAAGGTTGTCCCTGCTGGGCAGACTGTCTTTTGGGTGCCAATGACATATAAAAGTGTGGTATATATTCTACCTTAATAAATATAACAATTGTAAGTAATCAATATAAAAGGGGCATGGGACAGACAACCCAGCATTACATACATATATGGGGGGAGGGTGTATGGTATTTAGGGGGTGCTGTTAAATTTATTTACTAACACAAATTATAGTTATTTTTTTTACTTTAAATGCAGTAAGGGTGGGTTTAATGTAAATAAAAAAGGCAATGAGCACCCAAACCCTAAAAATCAGTAAAAGTCCACACCTCAGGAGTCCAGCAAGAAATAGATTCAAGATGGCGAATTCATAGGACTTCTTTGATAGGAAACAAACACAGTGAAATGCCTGGTGAGCAGCACAATCCTGGTGCCAGGCAGCACACAAATCCCTAAATCTACTTCTGCCCTAGGGAGATCATGGAGGGGAAAAATCAAATACAGGAAACAAGGTCTCATTTTTGTCAACTGACACAAATATACTTTTTTTGTGCAAGGACAAGATGGCGTAAGTTGTAATCAGAATCCGGTCAAACATGAAAGTATGGTTTCTGATCACCCACCATCCCACTAACTAGGTAACTGGGGTTAACAGAAAGGCAGAGCCCAGCCATGCTGCCACCAGTGCCACGGGTTTGAAAGAGATTTATTGCACTTTTTAAGGCTTCCTCCCCCCACCTCTGCTTAGAGATCCTTAAAAAGTGCCCCAGGCAATGCATGACATTCTGGCTCTGGGTCCTTTGTTGGAAGGGAACTTACTTGTTGGGTAATAATAGAACCGTAATTAAGCTGCATTTTGCGTGTTGCTAGTATCAGGGCTATAAGTAAGTCTGGTCCTGACACCTTACCTTAGTCGCGGCATCACCACATTCCTGACGGGTCGCAGAACAGAGCTGGGGGCCTGTCAGAATTTTTAGCCTCCCTTCTTCCCTTTGCTAAGTTGAGGCTGAAAGCGCCCCTCAGAATTATGCGCCCGGGGCAACCGCCCCTGTTGCCCCCCCCACGCTACGCCACTGCTGAGGAGGGGTCTGTGACAGAGGGAAACTCAATAATATAAATCTCTATTATAAGGAACTGGGGAGGGGGTCTGTGTGTGTGACAGAGGGAACCTCTCTATAATATGATATATCTGTATATAAGATACTGGGGAGGGGTCAGTGTGTGTGAGACAGAGGTGACCTCTCTATAATATTATATAGCTGTATATAAGGTACTGGAGAGGGGGCTGTGTGTGTGTGAGACAGAGGGACCCTCTCTATAATATTATATATCTGTATATAAGGTACTGGGGAGAGGCTGTGTGTGTGAGAGAGACAGAGGGAACCTCTCTATGATATTATATATATGTATATAAGGTACTGGGGAGGGGGCTGCGTTTGTTTGTGTGTGACAGAGGGGACCTCCCTATAATATTATAAATCTGTATATAAGGTACTGGAGAGGGGGCTGTGTGTGTGTGTGTGTGAGACAGAGGGACCCTCTGTATAATATTATATATCTGTATATAAGGAACTGGGGAGGGGGCTGTATGTGTGACAGAAGGAACCTCTCTATAATATTATATATATGTATATAATGGGATTTTTATTTGACTCTATGGTTACAACACTGAACCTATAAGGAACTGGGGAGGGATCTGTGACAGAGGGAAACTCAATAATATAAATTTTTGTTATAAGGAACTGGGGAGGGGGTTTGTGTGTGTGACAGAGGGAACCTCTCTATAATATGATATATCTGTATATAAGGTACTGGAGAGGGGGCTGTGTGTGTGTGAGGCATAGGGAACCTCTACATTGTGTTAAATTTGTATTAATTAGGTTTTGGCGGGCGTAAGACCTCTCTATAGTAATGTATATCATGAGATGCTTTAGGAGGGGAGCAGCAATGTTCTACTGGAAGCTAGCTGAACATGATGGGTGAGCCAATAACAAGAGACATATATGTGCATCCACCAATCTTCAGCTAAATCCCAGTAGTCCATTGCTGCTCCTGAACCTACCCAGGTATGCTTTTCAACCAATGATAGGAAGTGAATTAAGCAACTTAGATAATAGAAGTAAATTGTAATGAATGGTGTTTAAAATTGTATGTTCAATTTGATTCATTAAAGGGATAGTAAATTCATAATTAGACATTCATGATTTAGACAGAGCATAACATTTGAAACAACTTTCCAATTTACTTATATTATTTAATTTTCTTACTTCTCTTGTTATCCATTGCTGAAAGGTCTAGGTAAGCTCAGGAGCAGCAAAGAACCTAGGTTCTAGCTGCTGATTGGTGGCTGCATATATATATATATATATATATATATACACCGATTGTCATTGGCTCACCCAAGTGTTCACTTAGAAACCAGTAGTGCATTGCTGCTCCTTCAGCAAATGATACCAAGAGAATGAAGCAAATTAGATAGTAGAAGTAAACTGGAAAGTTGTTTAAAATTGTTCTGCCTAATTCATTAAAGAAATTGTTTGGGTTTCATGCTCCTTTAAAGTTTAATTTTGACTTTACTCTCCCTTTAAAATTGATTTCTCTAAACCTGCCCTGGTTTCAGTGAAAATGGAGATAGTTTTATCTTTATTTAGTATAGACGCATACTTATAGGCTCATGCATCTCTTATTTAAAGGAAATTATACAAATGAATGATTTTTACGTCTTTAGCTGCCAGTAAGTGATTTTACCCCCTTGTTTGCCCCTCATTACTTTCTGCTCCATACTGTAGTGCATATAGGCATGGGGATTAATTTTTTTTCTTGGCATAAGTACTTGCTAATTTACAATATTTAGTTCTTATTAAAAATATTTAAGAAAAAAATTGTCTCTTTATATGGCAATTAAAAACATGGTGGGGGAGGGGCAAGGGAGGTGGGAGGGGCAAGGGAGGTGGGAGGGTCACATGAGATGGGGGGGAATAGGGTGGAGGAGGGGCAGATGAGGTAGGTAGGTGGAGCAAAGAGGGGGTGGGGGTCCCTGCCACACTTTTGCCCGGGGGCCCTGGTTGGTCTCAGTCCGCCCCTGTAGCCAGGTCAAAGTGTTACCCTTCAACATTATGCCTCATTTTATTACTGTATCTGCGTAGTGTCCTCAAAGCGACAGAGATCCCCCCAAGGGATCTGACAACTTAGGTATAGTTGAAGGCACATCATTAATACTATAATACAATTTACTTACAGTCAAACAATAATTAATAAGGGATTAAGTTCAAACAGCTTATTATAGTAACTTGAAATTACATAAAAGATAACAAACAAGAGAGGCATTAGGATAGTCGTTAGGCACATGAAATCGTCCTATCGCCTGACCAACATATTAGAGTTACGTGAGCAAAGAATCTGTAAGCAACAAAGTACATAACATTAGACACATTAATTATTACCATAGTAGGTCCGGAGAGCCAATTTACACTTATAGGAGGACAAACTTGAACCTAGACTCTACGAACAGGGCAGAGACTACCAAAACTGCCAAAAATGATGCGAAGGATAAGCCATTTATCCCTTGACGCATAAAAGAGATGGGTGGGGGGCGGAGGGGACAACCAGAGCAAATGGCCCTCTACTCTATCAACATACCAAACTCTATCATTGAATATGTACATAAATCCTATAGTAATAAATATATCTAGAGGACATAAACTATAAGTATAAGTATTACGGCATAAGTCACTGAGGAACACACTAGGGGCAGCAAGCGTCCTTGAGCAATGGAGCGAAGGCTGGACCGGAAAATATCGTTCTTCAGGTCTAACCTGGGTACTGCAAAACACTTGATTGTATGCTTGTTAAGTATCAAAGATATTTTTATGGATATAGACAATAAATACACAATAGGTACAAACAATATATACGAACTGTAGCCCATGTTAACTTTCTTTGAGACATTATCACTGTTAATTCATGCTTATATGAACTCTAGGCATTATATAGCAATTTGTGAGAAGTATAATATGTATAACAAAAAGATGAGTCTCTCTTGTGCTGCCATTGACTGGGAAGTAGGAAACGCAACACAGAGAATAACGATTAGTTCTTTTGCGCAAGTCAAAGAGTGCGGTTCACAGAGGCAGCCATAATTGGGTTAAGCTGTATATGACTGGGAGGATCAGGTAAATACGTATAAGTGTCTATAATACCAGAAAAGATTTAGACCCCAACAATCATATCAAAATACAGATACTCCCCACACAAATCAACATATTAACTTACTACATGTGCGCTGGGAAAAGAATTTTGCTTGAAGTATGACACATGTGAAAATTTCTGCGGTACTAACAGACAGCTGGTCCACATAACTTGGGACCCATAAGTCGGGTCATTCTGGTTAGAAAGTCGTCATTTAGGGTTATGGGGCCAATGCACTCGAAGACAGGTCACATAAGTAAAATCAAGTTTATCCTATGCCGGTTTGAGTAATGAATAGACCAGCCTGTCCATACGCCTGCAAAGGTGGTTCAGTGAGATCTCCACAGCCATCTATGTCAGTGTCATACCAAAAATCTCCTTCAGGTCGGCAGTCAGACAGAACACTCAACTGACCCATCGCCGCAGCTGCAGAACACTCCCTCCATACTTGGAAGCCGCTATCAGCTTCCCACAGCAAGCCGGTCGCATCTCTCCTTTCCGGAATCAAGACAGGTCTCCAGGAACCCGCAAGGACCACCTGTTCAGCTGCACTCTGGGTTGCCGGTTTCGCTACCACCTCCTCCGCAGGCCCAGAGATCTCCACTCGTAAATGTGTACTATCCATGAGATACTGGAGGTGATCGAATCTTTTACACATCTGGAGCTCAAAGTAGGCCAGGAGAGCCTGAATAGTCGCGTAGTCTGCCTCCATTTTGAATTGTTTGCGATGTTATTGTAATTACGAGCCTGCCTCCTCAGGCCTAGTTCCCCGGGAGGGGGTGCCGAAATCTCCCTTAAGCTCTCTGAATCTGCTGCGTGGAAATATATTTAGCGTCTGATGCTGTCCACTAGATACTCTCAGAGTTATTAGTTATAGCAGCATATATAGTAGCTTAGTATTCTGAAGAGATCTCAAGTTAATAAGAGTAAAATACACGAAGCTCTACACCACTGCATCCGCTTAGCTCGGCGGTTGGCTCCGCCCCCGCAGCATCTGTTTTTCACATTTGTTTAGTGATGTCGCGAATTGTTCGCCGGCGAATAGTTCCTGGCAAACATAGCTTGTTCTCGTTCGCAACGGCGGGCGAACATATGCGATGTTCGATCCGATGCCTATTCGCCATCATTTAATAAACTTTGACCCTGTATCTCACAGTCTGCAGACACATTCCAGCAAATCAGCAGCAGACCCTCCCTCCCAGACCCTCCCAGCTCCTGGACAGCAGCCATTTTAGATTCATTCGGAAGCTGCATTCTTAGTGAGAGGAGGGACAGTGTAGTTGCTGCTGATTTAATAGGGAAATTGATAGCTAGGCTAGTGTATTCAGTGTCCACTACAGTCCTGAAGGACTCATCTGATCTCTGCTGTAAGGGCTAGAACATCAGTCTGCTTTTTTTTTCCCCCCTGTGTAATCTAATTGCAGTTGCCTGCCTGCCAAGCCACTTGCCCAGTGCCACCACTCATATCTGGTGTAACAGTAGTGTAAATTTAAAAAAAAAAAACTTTTTTGACTGTGAAACATCAGTCTGCTAGTGTAATCTAATTGCAGTTGCCTACCTGCCAGCGTGTGTGCCAGGCCCACTTGCCCAGTGCCACCACTCATATCTGGTGTAACAGTAGTGTAAATTTAAAAAAAAAACTTTTTTGACTGTGAAACATCAGTCTGCTTGTGTAATCTAATTGCAGTTGCCTGCCTGCCAGCGTGTGTGCCAGGCCCACTTGCCCAGTGCCACCACTCATATCTGGTGTAACAGTAGTGTAAATTTTAAAAAAAAACTTTTTTGACTGTGAAACATCAGTCTGCTAGTGTAATCTAATTGCAGTTGCCTGCCTGCCAGCGTGTGTGCCAGGCTCACAGCGTATACTGTGGCCAGCATGTGTGCCAGGCTCACAGCGTATACTGTGCCCACTTGCCCAGTGCCACCACTCATATCTGGTGTAACAGTAGCGTAAATTAAAAAAAAAAAACTTTTTTGACTGTGAAACATCAGTCTGCTTGTGTAATCTAACTGCAAGTTGCCTGCCTGCCAGCGTGTGTGCCAGGCTCACAGCGTTTACTGTGCCCACTTGCCCAGTGCCACCACTCATATCTGGTGTAACAGTAGTGTAAATTAAAAAAAAAAAAAAAAAACTTTTTTGACTGTGAAACATCAGTCTGCTAGTGTAATCTAATTGCAGTTGCCTGCCTGCCAGTGTGTGTGCCAGGCCCACTTGCCCAGTGCCACCACTCATATCTGGTGTAACAGTAGTGTAAATTAAAAAAAACAACCTTTTTTGACTGTGAAACATCAGTCTGCTAGTGTAATCTAATTGCAGTTGCCTGCCTGCCAGCGTGTGTGCCAGACTCACAGCGTATACTGTGCCCACATGCCCAGTGCCACCACTCATATCTGGTGTAACAGTAGTGTAAATTAAAAAAACAAAACTTTTTTGACTGTGAAACATCAGTCTGCTAGTGTAATCTAATTGCAGTTGCCTGCCTGCCAGCGTGTATGCAAGGCCCACTTGCCCAGTGCCACCACTCATATCTGGTGTAAGAGTAGTGTAAATTAAAAAAAATAAACTTTTTTGACTGTGAATCATCAGTCTGCTTGTGTAATCTTACTGCAGTTGCCTGACTGCCAGCGTGTGTGCCAGGCCCACTCACCCAGTGCCACCACTCATATCTGGTGTAACAGTAGTGTAAATTAAAAAAAAAACAAAAAAACTTTTTTGACAGTGAAACATCAGTCTGCTAGTGTAATCTAATTGCAGTTGCCTGCCTGCCAGTGTGTGTGCCAGGCCCACTTGCCGAGTGCCACCACTCATATCTGGTGTAAAAGTAGAGTAAATTTAAAAAAAAACACAAAACTTTTTTGACTGTGAAACATCAGTCTGCTAGTGTAATCTAATTGCAGTTGCCTGCCTGCCAGGGTGTGTGCCAGGGTCACAGTGTATACTGTGCCCACTTGCCCAGTGCCACCACTCATATCTAGTGTAACAGTAGTGTAAATTTAAAAAAAAAAACTTTTTTGACAGTGAAACATCAGTCTGCTAGTGTAATCTAATTGCAGTTGCCTGCCTGCCAGTGTGTGTGCAAGGCCCACTTGCCGAGTGCCACCACTCATATCTGGTGTAACAGTAGAGTAAATTTAAAAAAAAAAAAAACTTTTTTGACTGTGAAACATCAGTCTGCTAGTGTAATCTAATTGCATTTGCCTGCCTGCCAGCGTGTGTGCCAGGACCACTTGCCCAGTGCCACCACTCATATCTGGTGTAACAGTAGTGTAAATTTAAAAAAAAACAACTTTTTTGACTGTGAAACATCAGTCTGCTAGTGTAATCTATTTGCAGTTGCCTGCCTGCCAGCGTGTGTGTCAGGCCCACGTGCCCAGTGCCACCACTCATATCTGGTGTAACAGTAGTGTAAATTTAAAAAAAAAAAACTTTTTTGACTGTGAAACATCAGTCTGCTAGTGTAATCTAATTGCAGTTGCCTACCTGCCAGCGTGTGTGCCAGGCCCACTTGCCCAGTGCCACCACTCATATCTGGTGTAACAGTAGTGTAAATTTAAAAAAAAAACTTTTTTGACTGTGAAACATCAGTCTGCTTGTGTAATCTAATTGCAGTTGCCTGCCTGCCAGCGTGTGTGCCAGGCCCACTTGCCCAGTGCCACCACTCATATCTGGTGTAACAGTAGTGTAAATTTTAAAAAAAAACTTTTTTGACTGTGAAACATCAGTCTGCTAGTGTAATCTAATTGCAGTTGCCTGCCTGCCAGCGTGTGTGCCAGGCTCACAGCGTATACTGTGGCCAGCATGTGTGCCAGGCTCACAGCGTATACTGTGCCCACTTGCCCAGTGCCACCACTCATATCTGGTGTAACAGTAGCGTAAATTAAAAAAAAAAACTTTTTTGACTGTGAAACATCAGTCTGCTTGTGTAATCTAACTGCAAGTTGCCTGCCTGCCAGCGTGTGTGCCAGGCTCACAGCGTTTACTGTGCCCACTTGCCCAGTGCCACCACTCATATCTGGTGTAACAGTAGTGTAAATTAAAAAAAAAAAAAAAAAACTTTTTTGACTGTGAAACATCAGTCTGCTAGTGTAATCTAATTGCAGTTGCCTGCCTGCCAGTGTGTGTGCCAGGCCCACTTGCCCAGTGCCACCACTCATATCTGGTGTAACAGTAGTGTAAATTAAAAAAAACAACCTTTTTTGACTGTGAAACATCAGTCTGCTAGTGTAATCTAATTGCAGTTGCCTGCCTGCCAGCGTGTGTGCCAGACTCACAGCGTATACTGTGCCCACATGCCCAGTGCCACCACTCATATCTGGTGTAACAGTAGTGTAAATTAAAAAAAAAAAACTTTTTTGACTGTGAAACATCAGTCTGCTAGTGTAATCTAATTGCAGTTGCCTGCCTGCCAGCGTGTATGCAAGGCCCACTTGCCCAGTGCCACCACTCATATCTGGTGTAAGAGTAGTGTAAATTAAAAAAAATAAACTTTTTTGACTGTGAATCATCAGTCTGCTTGTGTAATCTTACTGCAGTTGCCTGACTGCCAGCGTGTGTGCCAGGCCCACTCACCCAGTGCCACCACTCATATCTGGTGTAACAGTAGTGTAAATTAAAAAAAAAACAAAAAAACTTTTTTGACAGTGAAACATCAGTCTGCTAGTGTAATCTAATTGCAGTTGCCTGCCTGCCAGTGTGTGTGCCAGGCCCACTTGCCGAGTGCCACCACTCATATCTGGTGTAAAAGTAGAGTAAATTTAAAAAAAAACACAAAACTTTTTTGACTGTGAAACATCAGTCTGCTAGTGTAATCTAATTGCAGTTGCCTGCCTGCCAGGGTGTGTGCCAGGGTCACAGTGTATACTGTGCCCACTTGCCCAGTGCCACCACTCATATCTAGTGTAACAGTAGTGTAAATTTAAAAAAAAAAACTTTTTTGACAGTGAAACATCAGTCTGCTAGTGTAATCTAATTGCAGTTGCCTGCCTGCCAGTGTGTGTGCAAGGCCCACTTGCCGAGTGCCACCACTCATATCTGGTGTAACAGTAGAGTAAATTTAAAAAAAAAAAAAACTTTTTTGACTGTGAAACATCAGTCTGCTAGTGTAATCTAATTGCATTTGCCTGCCTGCCAGCGTGTGTGCCAGGACCACTTGCCCAGTGCCACCACTCATATCTGGTGTAACAGTAGTGTAAATTTAAAAAAAAACAACTTTTTTGACTGTGAAACATCAGTCTGCTAGTGTAATCTATTTGCAGTTGCCTGCCTGCCAGCGTGTGTGTCAGGCCCACGTGCCCAGTGCCACCACTCATATCTGGTGTAACAGTAGTGTAAATTTAAAAAAAAAAAACTTTTTTGACTGTGAAACATCAGTCTGCTAGTGTAATCTATTTGCAGTTGCCTGCCTGCCAGCGTGTGTGCCAGGCTCACAGCGTATACTGTGCCCACTTTCTCAGTGCCACCACTCATATCTTGTTTAATAGTAGTGTAAGTGTACATTTAAAAAAAAAAAACTTTTTGGACTGTGAAACATCAGTCTGCTTTTTTGTGTCAGGCTCACAGCGTATACTGTGCCCACTTGCCCAGTGGCAACACTCATATCTTGTTTAATAGTAGTGTAAGTGTACATTTAAAAAAACAAAAAACTTTTTGGACTGTGAAACATCAGTCTGCTTTTTTGTGTCAGGCTCACAGCGTATACTGTGCCCACTTGCCCAGTGCCACCACTCATATCTTGTTTAATAGTAGTGTAAGTGTAAATTTAAAAAAAATAATAATTTTGGACTGTGAAACATCAGTCTGCTTTTTTTGTGTCAGGCTCACAGCGTATACTGTGCCCACTTGCCCAGTGCCACCACGCATATCTTGTTTAATAGTAGTGTAAGTGTACATTTAAAAAAAAAAAAAACTTTTTGGACTCTGAAACATCAGTCTGCTTTTTTGTGTCAGGCTTACAGCGTATACTGTGCCCACTTGCCCAGTGCCACCACTCATATCTTGTTTAATAGTAGTGTAAGTGTACATTTAAAAAAAAAAACTTTTTGGACTGTGAAACATCAGTCTGCTTTTTTGTGTCAGGCTCACAGCGTATACTGTGCCCACTTGCCCATTGGCACCACTCATATCTTGTTTAATAGTAGTGTAAGTGTACATTTAAAAAAAAAAAAAATTTTTGGACTGTGAAACATCAGTCTGCTTTTTTGTGTCAGGCTCACAGCGTATACTGTGCCCACTTGTCCATTGCCAACACTCTTATCTTGTTTAATAGTAGTATAAGTGTACATTTAAAAAAATAAAAAAAATTTGGACTGTGATACATCAGTCTGCTTTTTTGTGTCAGGCTCACAGTGTATACTGTGCCCACTTGCCCAGTGGCACCACGCATATCTTGTTTAATAGTAGTGTAAGTGTACATTTAAAAAAAATGACAGGCAGAGGCAGGCCACCCCGCAGGTGCCGTCGTGGTCATGGTGCTGTGATTCCCTTTGGCCCTAGAATAATGCCCAGTGTTCAGAGGCCAGGTACCATGAACTCGAAAAGTTCTGAGGACATAGTTGACTTTTTAACACAGGACACCCAATATTCTATAGCTTCCGCTCCGAACCTTGATGCACCACCCTCCTCCAGCTTATCTTCGGGCACCTCTCAAGTTACCACTCACCCGCCTGCCGCCACCACCAACACTAGCACCACAGCCGCTTCACTTGATCTGTCAGAGGAGTTATTTACACATCAGTTGGAAGAAATGAGTGATGCGCAACCATCATTGACAGAGGATGTAGATAACAGTTATATGTCTCAGTCAGGCAGCATTACAGACATGGACGTACGGTGTGATGATGATGATGATGTTGTACCCGCTGCTGCTTCCTTTGTTGATTTGTCAGATACAAGTGAAGCAGCTGATGATGATGATGCGTCCGTGAATGTCACGTGGGTGCCCGCTAGAAGAGGAGAAGAACAGGGGGCAGTTCAGATGGGGAGAAAGAGAGGAGGAGAAGACAAGTTGGAAGCAGGGGGAGGTCATCGCAAAGAGCTATTGGCACAGTCAGACAGCATGCATCGGCACCCGGGGTCAGCCAGACAGCACGCCAATCAACGCATGCTGTTGCCACCACCAGAATGCCGTCATCGCAGAGCTCAGCAGTGTGGCATTTTTTGTGTGTGTTCGCCTCTGACAACAGCGATGCCATTTGCAACCTGTGCCAAAAGAAACTGAGTCGTGGGAAGTCCAACACCCACCTAGGTACAACTGCTTTGCAAAGACACATGATCGCACATCACAAACGCCTATGGGATCAACACAGTACAAGCAGCACACAAACTCAAAGCCGCCATCCTCCTCCTGGTCCAGCATCTTCAGCCACGTCAACCACTGCTGTCCTCCTTGCCCCCTCTCAACCATCCGCCACTCCGTCTCTCTTCCGGCGCAGTTCCTGCTCATCTGCCCACAGTCAGGTGTCTGTCAAGGACATGTTTGAGTGTAAGAAGCCAATGTCACAAAGTCACCCCCTTGCCCGGCGTCTGAAAACTGGCTTGTCTGAACTCTTAGCCCGCCAGCTTTTACCATACAAGCTGGTGGAGTCTGAGGCATTCAAAAATTTTTTAGCTATTGGGACACCGCAGTGGAAGGTACCCGGCCAAGATTTCTTTGCACAAAAGGCAATCCCCAACCTGTACTCGATTGTGCGAAAGGAAGTAATGGCATGTCTGGCACACAGTGTTGGGGCAAGGGTCCATCTGACCACTGATAGCTGGTCTGCAAAGCATGGTCAGGGCAGGTATATCACCTACATTGCGCATTGGGTAAACCTGCTGACGGCTGCCAAGCATGGAATGCGTGGCTCTGCAGAGGAGTTGGTGACACCACCACGACTTGCAGGCAGGCCTGCTGCCACCTCCTCTACTCCTCCTACTCCATCCTCTTCCATAACCTCCTCAGCTGAGTCCTCTTCTGCTGCTGCGTCTTGCTCCACATCAACGGCACCCCCCCAGCTCCCCAGGTACTATTCCACATCCCGGATACGGCAGTGTCACACCGTCTTGGGGTTGACTTGCCTGAAAGCAGAGAGTCACACCGGACCAGCACTCCTGTCCGCCCTGAACGCACAGGTGGATCAGTGGTTGA